>NC_056736.1:338111311-338238811 GCF_019279795.1 Protopterus annectens
ATTGTTTGCTAAAGATGCTTCTTACTTAAAGGCAAGAATTGAATAATTTATGTAATAAGTTATATGATATGTAGCAGTATATGTGAAGTATGTTTTTTATTTTATTATAGCTTGATTACTTGTGTATGAATGTGAATTTGCCAATACCACAAGTGATAATTCAATAAAGGTGTTTGGAAAAAAATGTAAATTGTATTTCAAATAAACCATAACCTTCATAACAAAATTTGTCATTGGAAAAGCACAAATAAAATTAGTGTCATATTCATAAATGCTAATCAGTAAATTCTTGCACATCTTGGCATCAATGTTATTGGAAGCAACATTAAAAACGTTATAGTTTTTTTGTAATAAAACTCAATATGCAGCAAAAGAGGAGTGAGAGGGCAGCACCAAGGATCAAATGGTGGAAATTGAAAAAGGGTAATTGTGAGGTGGAGTTCAGGGAAGAGTTAAGACAGGCACTGGGTTTCAGTGAAAAGCTACCGAACAGCTTGGTAACTACAGCAGAGCTAGTAAGGGAGATGGCTAGAAATGTGCTTGTTTTGTGACATCTGGAAAGAGGAAGGAGGACAAGGAAACCTGGTGTTGGAATGAGGAAGTACAGGAGAGTATACAGAGAAAGAGATTGGCGAAGAAGTGGGGATTGTCAGAGAGATGAAGAAAGTAGACTAGTATAAGGAGATGAGGTGCATGGCAGAGAGAGGTGGCGAAGGCTAAGGAGTATGAAGACTTGTATGAAAGGTTGGACACTAAGGAGGGAGAAAAGGACATGTATTGATTGGCTAGATAGAGGGACCGAGCTAGTAAAAATGTACAGCAGGTAAAGGTGATAAAGGATAATGAGGGAAACGTACTCACAAGCGAAGAGTGTCTGTTGAGCAGATGGAAAGAATACTTTGAGGAGCTGATGAATAAAGAGAATGAGAGGGAGAGAGGGTTGGATGATGTGCGGATAGTGAATCATAAAGTGCAGTGGATTAGCAAGGCGGAAGTAAGGATAGCTATGAAGAGGATGAAGAACGGAAAGGCTGTTGGTCCAGATGACATACCTGTGAAAGCATGGAGGTGTTTAGGTGAAGTGGCAGTGGACTTAATTGTTTAATGAAATCTTGGAAAGTGAGAGAATCCCTGAGGAATGGAGAAAGTGTTTTGGTACTGATTTTTTAGAATAAGGGTAATGTGCAGAGCTGTAATAACTACAGAGGGATTAAATTAATCAGTCACAGCATGAAGTTATGGGAAAGAGTAGTGGAAGCTAGGTTAAGAAAGGGAGTTGATAATTAGTGTTCAGCAGTATGGTTTCATGCCAGAAAAAGAGCACTACAGATGCAATGTTTGCTCTGAGAATGTTGATGAAGTACAGAAAAGGTCAGAAGGAGTTGCGTTGTGTCTTTGTGGACTTAGAGAAAGCATATGACAGGGTGCCTAGAGAGGAGTTGTGGTATTGTATGAGGAAGTCGGGAGTGTCCGAGAAGTATGTAAGAGTGGTACAGGATATGTACGAGAGTAGTGTGACAGTGGGGACGTCTGCGTGGGAGTGATGGATGCATTTAAGGTGGAGGTGGGATCACATCAAGGATCAGCTCTAAGCCCTTTCTTATTTGCAATGGTGATGGATAGGTTGACGAGATCAGACAGGAGTCTCCGTGGACCATGATGTTTGCAGATGACATTGTGATCTGTAGTGAGAGTAGGGAACAGGTGGAGGGAGACCTTGGAGAGGTGGAGATGTGCTCTAGAGAGAAGAGGAATGAAGGTCAGCAGGACTAAGACAGAATATATGTGTGTAAATGAGAGGTAGCATAGAGGAATGGTGAGGATGCAGGGAGTAGAGGTGACGAAGGTGGATGAATTTAAATACTTGGGATCAACAGTTCAGAGTAATGTTGAGAGTGGAAGAGAGGTGAGGAAGAGAGTGCAGGCAGGCTGGAGTAGGTGGAGAAGAGTGTCAGGAGTGATTTGTGACAAACGAGTACCAGTAAGAGTGAAAGGGAAGGTCTACAAGAGGGTAGTGAGAACAGCTATGTTATATGGGTTGGAGACAGTGGCACTGACAAAAAGGCAGGAGTCAGAGCTTGACGTGGCAGAGTTAGATGATAAGATTTGCACTGGGTGTGACGAGGGTGGACAGGATTAGGAATAAGTATATTGGAGGGTCATCCCAGGTTGGAAGGTTTGGAGACAAAGCCAGAGAGGCAAGATTATGTTGGTTTGGACATGTGCTGAGGAGGGATGCAGAGTATATTGGGAAAAAGATGCTAAGGATGAAGCTGCCAGGTAATAGGAAAAGAGGAAGGCCTAAGATAAGGTTTATGGATATGGTGAGCGAGGACATGCAGCTGATTGGTGTGACAGAGCAAGATGCAGAGTACAGGAAGAAATGGGAACAAATGATCCGCTGTGGCGACCCTTAACGGGAGCAGCTGGAAGAATATGCAGCTAATTCCATTTTAGGAAGTTGAGGGTACAGACTTAAGTCCTAAAGATAGGTTTTTCAGTCTCATTAAGTCCAAGTTGCACAAATCAATCAATTTAATTCCCTTGTCAGAAAAGTCATAATTATCCAGTACATTATCTGAAAGAAAATCTGAAGGTACAATTGCTGTTGACAGTTTTTTGAAAGTCTTTTTTTTAGCATTTGTATTTCTTATTGTTTCCTAGTTGGTAGGAAAATTGTTTTCCTTTCCATCATATGACAGTTTAGGTGATTCTTTACCTTGTTTAATTCCTCTTCCCTGTTTGAACCTTAAAACTTTTGTTGACTATCTCCTGGACAAAAGATACTATATGGCAGCTTTTTATCATCAAAACTGCTGTTCCCGTCTGTGTTTGCGTCACTGTCATATCAGCTCTTTTTTAGCGAAAGACCATATTGTTATCCTTATAATTACCTGAAGGTGTCTGATTTCTTTGTTTTATCAGTTCTTCATTATTTGTAAACGTAGTTAATGTCATAATCTACTTTATGTCTGTGAGTTAGAAAGGGATTGTTCCAAGAGCACGTGTAGGTTTTATTTCTTATTTTTTGTAGGTTCTCTTCAGTGTTCTTTATAGTCTGATTTGTAACCACTCGGTTGTGAGCTGTCTGATTTAATTTTTGATTATACACACGATCAGTTGCTTGTCTCATCAAAAGGTGAACTGGGGCTCTTAAGGCTCAAGGTGGTGCAAGGCTTGATTCCCTCTGCTTCCATTGTCTGTGCCTCTCTTAGCAAATCACTTAACCAGACACTCCTCCTGGGCTGAGTCTGAAAAAGGTCCATGGAGATCAGTGCTGTACCCCAGAAAACAAATACAAACACCATCAGGTCTGCACTCTGTCTATTGTAATTCCAAATATTTCTGTAAAGTCTAAATTTTATAATGCATATTTTTTGTTTTTCAAAACTTCTCTTGCCACTTACTCTGTGAACAGATTCAGTGTTGCAATTTCCCCTTTCTTATGCCAATTTAAGTAGTCCACATAACTTTTCTGTGTAAGTGAGAGCTGCTCTTTAAACTTCTCAGTGACATTCTCTGTTGTATATTAATTTAGACAAGGAAAATCCTTTACTGGTTCCAGCAGTCATGGATTTATCAAAGAATAAATATCACCTTGTACAGCCATGCTGAAACGTGAAATTAAAATGACCATACTGGTAATAGCACAGCTTTAATTAAAACACATTTCTCGTGTCCCAAGGAAGTAAACGCTAAACAGTAGTTAACCCCTTTTAATAACTCTACCTCCAATTATTCAACATCCAGTAAAAAGTTATTCTTTATTTAAACATGATTGGAAATAGATTGTAGAATAAAAAAATTCCTTGCATCTTAATGCTACCTTAACATCACCTGTTGTGCCTATAGGATTTTATAATACACCACCCCAGCTTTCATCTTGTCATCACCAATTTGATAATTTAGTGTTCTGCTAATGGACTGTCCTACTTACCATTTCTAATGTTAGTTTAATGTGATGGCAAGGCTTCTTTTCATCTTTTGAAATTAGCTTACCCGACAGGGACATTGTGCAAGATGTATATATATGTATCTTTATTTTTATGTATATATGTATATATATATATATATATATATATATATATATATATATATATATATATATATATATATACCACATTCCTAGTAGTACAAAAAGTTAACTTCACTTAATTTCATTTAGTTTCAATTAGTCGTAATAAAATCGTTTATTAAAGTACACACATTACATGAACCTGAACATTTCATAGAAATGGGTAGGTACTAGGCTATTAGCCCTAGGGCCTATATAAGCCTAGCCAAAAATGTACCCTGGCTTTCACCACCCAAGAACATTATTTTCCTGTGCCCCTGTCGAGCAGAGCCACAGAAGTGATCCCTGGGGTGAATTTCCTATTTCCCATCCAATCATCAAGACTTTTCTTGAAGAGTGCTAATGAGTAGCTCTGTTTGACATAGGTAGTCTGTTCCAGAGCATGGGAAGTATGTGGGACAGGAATCAATCCCTCCAGCATGTTCTGTTTATTGTGGTGACAAGGTTTAGGTCCCTAGAGCATGTAGCTCAGAGGGATTGGGGTTTCTTTAAGTGGAGCATGTCCAATAGCTCTGGGTTTGACATAGCTTTGTATGTTAGGCAGAGATCGCCTCTGAGTAGGTGATATGCAACGGAGTAAAGCTGGAGTGTTTTGAGACTTGTCTGGGTAGGGCATCTGTTTGAGGCCAGTAATCCTCTGTGAGGTATTTGTGGCCTTTCCAGTTGTAGATGTCTTGTGAGGTACATACCAAAAGGGGCATTGTACTCTATAATGGGTCTAATGCGTGATGAGTAGAGGGGAACAATGACCTCTCTTTTTCTGGATGAGAAACCTTTTGTGATGAGGTGAGCCACGTAGAAAGATTTCTTGACCACTGTGGCGATGTGATTATCAAAGTAGAGATTATTGTCCACCTGTGTCCCAAGGTCTCATCACACTTTCGGAGTTACGTAGACTACCACTTACGTGGTAGTTCATGGGTACAGAGTTTTTACCAAAGGGGATGACAATACACTTTTTGGCATTGAGCTTGAGGCCTTGGCTTTGACACCAGGCATCTGCCTCAGAGAGGTCCTTTTGTAATATGTCCACATCCTTAGGAGTTTTGATTATGGCTCCTAGTTTGCAGTCATCTGCAAACTTTGTTAGCCAGAGACCTTCTGTGTTAGCCTGTACTTCAGAGAAGTAGATACCAAGCAGGAGAGGACCCAGGACTGAACTCTGTGGTACTCCACTTGCCACTGGCCTGACATCGGATTTGGAGTCTGCTACTTTCAAAGTTTGGGTTTTGTCCGTGAGCCAGTTGGCAACCCATCTTGTGACAGGGATTTATACCTAGTTTAGTGAGCTTATCAATAATTCCAGAGTGGGGGATGGTGTGTCAAGCCTTGGCGACATCTAGATAAGCTGTGTGAACCACCTTACCCTCATCTATGGCTTTGGTGACTGCTTCAGATCAGGTTTAGGAGACATGATCTGCCTTTTACAAACCCGACCTGGGTAGGGTCCAGAGTTTGGAGATTACCAATGTCTTTGTTTGAGTTCCATGATGATACGTTGCATGGCCTTGCAGACCAGGCTCGTCAAGCTAATGGGGCGGTAGTTCCCGGGGTCCGTCATAGCTCCCCCTTTGTGGAGTGGGATAACCATCACAGTCTGCCATTCAGTGGGCACAAAGCCTGTGGTGAGGCTATGACTGAACATGGTACTTGGGTAGGGTTCCAGTTCATTCTGTAGTTCGTGTAGAACGCAGTCTGGGATATTGTCAGGTCCCATGGATGCTGTGTTCTTGGCTTTGGAGAGTGTGTTTTTTTACCTGTGCAGCCGTGATTACAGGAACTTTGCATTCTTCCTTTATAGAGATGGGCCCTCTAGGGGATGAGAGGGGGTAAAGTTAGCACTTCTGCCAGGATGTTGGCAATATCAGTTGGTTCTGTATATTTAGTGCCATTGTGCTGTAAAACAGAGCAGATTTGAGTGTTACCATTGAGATTCTTGACATAGCTATAGACTGCTTTGTGGCTGTCTTTAGAGTCAGTGGCAATTTTGTTTTCGTAACTAGCTTTGGAGGATTTTATGAGGGATCTCACTCAGCTTCTTGCTGAGGTTGACCAGGGAGATCCTCCAGTCATGGGATTTTACTCTTTTTTTGCAACAGTTTTTCTTCTGTTGTAGAGTTTGTTTATGGCAGAGGACTACCAGATTGGCTTCCTTTTTTTGGAGGATAGTATCTTGGTTGTATTAGGGATAACATGATCAATGCACTCGTGTAAGTGCTTATGAAGTGCATTTATGTAGGATTCAGCAGTCGTATCTCTATTGTCTGTCTGCATGGGTGTCATGAAGTTTGCCACTTCTGTCTTGCAAGTGTGAAGTTGGCTTTGGAGAAGTTTTTTTACTGTGGTTTCCTTAATTGGGGGTGGGGGCGGGATTTGGATGTCTAGGATAAGCTTGTGGTCGGATCTGACCAATGAGGAATTGACCTCTAGTGTGGAACATAGTTCATAGTGTCTCACTGTTGCAGTCATTACACTTCGGTTATCTGCTGGCAGGCTAACCGCAGTCGGCCTGAATTCCAAAGTCCTGGTCTGGCGTCGGTTGCTGTCACCTCTTCTGACGTCAGTGCGCCAGGGGTATATAAGATGCAGCCAATGTTATTTTCTTCAGTCTTTCTTGCCGCGCGGTGCCCGAAGCAAAAGCAGTTTGCAAGTGCCAGTCGGCCGACTCCTGAGAATTTCAAAATTAAATTTCAGAACCGAAGTCTTCAATAAAGCTAAGTACCCCATTGGGGAAACTTTCTCTTGCTCCAGACCGATGTCAGTAAAAGTTAATTGTATTTCTTGTGGGAAGCAAATACCTCATAAGTTACGTATTTCGTTCTTACTGTATTCTTTGCCTAGGCCCTGACCACAACGTTGCTAATTGTCGGTTTTGTGCTAGATTTAACCAACGCATTGTTAAGCGTCAATACGATTTTGCTTTCCATTACTTTGGCCGAAGGTTTAACTATGTAATGCCATTGGAACAGCCGACCGGAGTTCATAAAAAGCACAAGGAAAAAGAAAAGGACAGGCATCCGAGATCCAAAACCGACACAAAGCCTGTAATAGACCAGTCGCCGGTTTTCAGTGAGGCGCTTTCGCAGCCCCTGACACCCGCTACCTCAGAACCACAGGCCACCTCTGACTCCCACATGGAGACAGCTAGACCTTTGGAAACTCAAGGTATTGGGCCTACGGAAACTATTCCCTCAGATGGGTCCGGAGCTGCTGAGCAGGTATCGGCTTCTGAGGGTGTTTTCAGACCTGCACAGCTTTCTATCAAGACCACTTCAGCAACCAAGACGAAGTCTAAAACACCTTTAAAGACAAAGAAACAAGTACAGCATTCTCCTGGACAGTCATCCATGCCTAAAAAACAAATGCTTAAAATGGCCGAGGACCTAATTGCTTTGATCCGGGGTTCCCATCCCCCTCCTGATAAAAGGCCTAGGCAAGACACTAGACTGATTCCTCTGATCATGTTTCTATTTCATCTGATTCCTTTTCAGAACAGGAATACTCTCTTCCTCCCTATGAGGATTCTGATGCTGAAGAATCTATCCCTTCCGCCTCTCCCCCTGAGGACTATTCTTTTGGGGAAACCCTGCATACCATGAGGGAGCATTTCCACTGGGAAGAGCCAAGATTATTCATAATCCAAGAAAAGGCTCTTTCTTTTATTGCCTTAACACAGACCTCTTGCTGTTCCTCTTGTGCTAGACACTGTAGATGTATTTTCTGAGTCCAGTCTGTCTCCTGATTCTTTACCCCCTGCACCAGTTAAGCCAGATAGGTACTACAGAGTTCCATGTTCACATAAATTTTTGTATAAAAACCCTGCTGCTGATCAAGAAACTATATCTCATGGTCCCAAAGGGGTCAAGGCTTCAACTGCAAAAAACCCTGTTCCTCTGATAGGGATTCTAGAGCACTGGACGGATGGGGAGTTTACACCTCTGCTACTTTAGCTGTAAGGGCTGTAAACCGCCAGTTTCACATGCTTAAATATCAGCAATACCTAATGTCTCTGCTAAAACAGAAAATGCTGACAAACTCTGAATGTCCTGAAAACAAGGAAATGCAGGATTTATTGCATGCAGATGAACAAGTGGGAAATCATACTTTGCAATGTGGTTTTGATTCACTAGAGGCTTCTTGCAGGGCCGCAGTTACAGGCTCTCTCATTCGATGGCATGCTTGGTTAAAGGAACATAGTCTGCCTGATCGTGTTAAAGCAAAATTATTGGATGCTCCATTACAGCATGATACTTTGGTGTTAAGGCAGAAGAGGTGTTAAAGAAAATGGAGGATAAAGCGAAATCAATGCAAACAGTAAAGGATTTCTTACAGGTTCAGCCACCCAGACTTAGCAGGAACTGGCCTTCTAAGAATTGGTCCTTTCCAGTGTCAGACAGGCCATAAAGAGGTAGATACAGACACCCTAGAGGCAGATGTCAGCCCCAAGGCTCATACAGGCCTAAACAATGAGGTGCTTCTGCCTCCAAAAGCAGAGAAGACAAATCACAACCATATAGGAAACAGTCCCCAATGACTTCCCACTGCCAATGCCAAGCACTTATCTTTTGGCAGCACCCTTAGGGGGAAAGCTATCACTTTTCTCACAAAATTGGCACATGGGTCACCCAGGACAAATGGGTACTGAATATTGTTTCTCAGGGCTACAGGTTCCACTTTCACACCCTCCCAAAGGCAAAGGTATGCCAGACCTGCCACACAATCAATGGGCAGAGGCACAAAAGCAAATTTCATCTCTCATGGACATGAGGGCTATTCAAAGAGTACTACAGCAAGAGCAGGGGCAAGGATTTTACTCAAGACTTTTCTTGGTACCCAGAAAGGACAAACCCTGGAGACCAGTACTGGACCTGTGTATTCTAAATACTTTTCTGGATGTTCCAAAATTCAAAATGCTGACACTGCAGCAACTTCTGCCTATGCTGGGCAAGAAGGCTTGGCTCGTAACTTTGGACCTCAAAGATTCATACCTGCATGTCCCAATCAGACAATCTTGCAGAAGATACCTCAGATTCATAGCTGGCTCAATGCACTACCAATTCTCTGCACTGCCCTTTGGCTTATCTACTGCGCCCAGTGTCTTCACAAAATGCCTGGCACCAGTAATTGCATTTTGCAGACAGAGGAAGTCAAATATATCCCTACTTGGACGACTGCCTTATTCAAGCAGAGAGCAAGGACATTCTACTAAAGCATCTGGCATTTGTAAAAAGATTACTAATTTGCCTAGGGTCCACAGTAAATGAAAATAAATCAGAACTAGTGCCCTCTCAAGAGGTAATATTCCTGCGTGTAAGCTTAAATACAACTGCCCAGATGGCTTATCTCACGCCAGACAAAGGCAACTGACTCGGTGCTTCCAAATGATGGCAACAAAATCCCATTTACCTGCAAGAAAAATTCTGCAGGCTTTGGGCTTCATGGCATCATGCATTCTGCTAATTCCATATGCAAGACTGCATATAAGGAAGCTACAATGGTATCTAAAATGTGTTTGGACTCAACATTGCCACAGCCTGGAAACAATAATTACTCTGATTCCCTGCCTTCAACAGGAGTTTCAATGGTGGGCACTGGCCTGTCACCACAACAAGGGACAGCCATTCACTTTACCCACAGCCAGGCAGACACTAACAGATGCATCGGATTATGCCTGGGGGGGCACATATGGCAGGAAAATGTATTCAGGGCACTTGGCCCGCAAGCCAAATGCATCTTCGTGTCAATCAAAAAGAGATGCTAGCTGTACAGAACACCCTGACAGCCTTCAACGATCTACTCCATCCAGGACAACTATTGCTAAAGACTGACAATACTACAGTCATGTGGTACATAAGCAAGGGGGCACACATTCCTACCCCCTCTGCAGGCAAGCCATGACTTTGTGGGACACAGCATTGACCTATCAAGTGCATCTGCAAGCACAATTCCTGCCAGAAAAGACAAATACTCTGGCAGACGAACTAAGCAGAAACCTCATGGACCCTCACGAGTGGAAACTAGATCCACAAGTCTTCATCATAACAAGGAAATGGGGACGCCCAGGCATAGATCTATTTGCCTCCCCTCAACTGCCGACTACAGAGATTCTGCACACATACTTACCACACACAAGCATGGAAGGTGGATGCTCTGTCATTCAGCTGGAAAACCCTGGCAGTTTATGCCTTTCCTCCACTGCCTCTCCTCCCCAAGGTACTCCTAAAGGTCAAGCAGGAGAAGCCAAATATGATTGATTGCCCCAGACTGGCCACACCAGCACTGGTACCCAATCCTAAAGAACTTGTCTCAAGGCCCAGCCTGGACTTTACCTCAAATTCCTCATCTTCTGACCCAACAAAACAATCCGATCCTGCACAGCCAACTCAGAACCTTAAATCTGGCTGCATGGCGTATAATATAACCACTTAGAACACACCTCTCTCTAAAGCAGTTAGGGATGTCATTTTGGAAGCCAGGAGGCCCAGCACCAGAAAATCTTATGCAGAAAAATGGAAGAGATTCTGTTCTTGGAATCGGGCACAAGGAATTGAACCGCTTGTTCCAAATATTCCTCAGATTTTACAATACCCAGCTGAGATGCTGTACAAAGGCCTATCCTTCTCATCAATTAAGATCCATGCCTCTGCCATTTCAGCGCATTACAATACGGAACCACCTATTTTTTCACATCCATTGCTAAGGCAGTACCTCAGAGGGGCCAAAAACATAAGACCCCCAAGGAGAGCACCGATACCTATAATGGGACCTCAGTGTTGTCTTGGAAAAGCTCACACTGCCTCTTTTTGAGCCAGCCAATACAGCTGAGATGAAATTCTTATCTTGGAAAACAGCTCTGCTCCTAGCAATAATTTCAGCAAGAAGAGTCTTTGAGTTACAGGCATTAATGGCAGTGGAACCTTTTATAATTTTCCATCCGGACAGGGTTTCTGTAAGGACAAACCCAACATTTATGCCAAAGGTAGTATCCAGTGTGGCTCTTAACCAAACCATTCATTTACCTACTTTTTATCCAAATCCCCAGAATAAAGGGGAGAGACTTCTGCATTCTTTGGACATACACAGGCAGCTACGCTTCTGCTTGGACAAAACTAAAGCTTTCAGAAAGACTGAGCAACTTTTAGTGGCATATGCTGCAGGATCACAAGGAAAGGCCATCTCAAAGCAGACTTTCAAAATGGATAGGACACTGCATTTGTTTCTGCTATGCACAGCATGGCAAATCAGTGCCTAAGGGCATTAGGCCACATTCAACCAGGGCAGCAGCCATATCAGCAGCCTTTCTCAGAGGAGTACCAACCAAGGAAATTTTGGCGGCTGCAACTTGGAGTTCAGTGCACACTTTTACCAAGCACTACCACTTACCTCTTTACTCTAAATCCAGAGCAGGCTTTCCCACTGCAGTTCTCCAGGGCCTCATAGCCACTCCTAATTCTATTTAGACCCAGCCACCCAGCCTCAGCTTTGGGATTCAACCCAAGTGTAATGACCGCAGCAGTGAATACACTCTAACATCTACATTTATGGTAGGTACACAACTGTACTGTCTAGGATATTGCTGTCCCTGGTGGGGGTGTGAATAAGTTGATCCAAGGCGTTGGAATTTATGAATTCCAGAAAACGTTGAGCAAGAGAGTTGGTACATGAGTAGTTTTCCCAGTTAATGGTGGGGTAGTTGAAATCGCCCATTATTAGGGTGTTGGGTTGTACCCTAATACTTTCCAGAGTGTCAAGAAATGAGGAGTGGGAATCCTGGGGCATGGTGGGGGGTCTGTAGCAAGCTACAATTTGGATTGCAGTCTTGCCCAGAGTTAATTGCACTTGGATAATCTCTGATGCATTATGCTGTGCAACTAGCCTGGAGGTGTGGATATCCTTAATGAATATGGACACGCATCCACCTTTAGTGCTTCGTTCCTGGTTAGGTGGCCGAAAGGTGTGGTATGAATTATAGCATGGTAATGCAGGGTTGCTCTCTGGAGCTTTGAACCAGGTCTCTGTCACTGCACAGATGTCGATTTTCTCCATTTTAAGGAGTTTTTCAAGTGAGTGCATTTTGAGATTGACTTCTAGCATTGAGTAGCATTACCCTCAGATTTTGCTTGTTTGTACCTGTTACAGTGGTGAGTTTATTTGAACCTTGCCTAAAAAAGGCACTATAGGAGTGGCGAGAGCCTTTGCCGGTATCCGGAATCCCAAGGGTGGCAGGTGCAGGCCATCTCTGGCAAAGCAAAGTTGTGATTCTAGTAAGGTAAAAGCAGGCAAGGTTTATTTTATGTGCAGAAAAGTGATTCTTCCCTGGCAGCTGGTCAACCCTTACTGTTTATAAATCCACCTAGATTTAAAAAAAAATCCTCAAAGTAGGTCTCGTTCGAACTCTTTGGGGCCAGTTCTGCAACTTTGGAATCTTTTGGTATATGTTTGTGTTTCACTGTTGCAGTCATCACATTTGGGTGATATGCCTGCAGGTAGATGTTCATCGTGCATACAGCTGCAGTCATAACAGATGGGTTCTCCTGCCGTCAGGCGGGTCCTCGGTCGGCCGAATTCCAAAGTCTAGGTCCGGCGTCGGTTGTCGTCACTTTCTTTCCTGACGTCAGTGCGACAGGGGTACATAAGACACAGCCGACACCATTTTCTCCAGTCTTTTTTCCCGCACGGTGCCCGAAGCAGAAGCAGTTCGCAAGTGTTGGTCGGCCAGCTCCTGAAATTACGAATATTTGGAAACCAAAGTCTTCTTTAAAGCTAAGTACCCCGTTGGGGAAACTTTTCTTGCCTCAGACCGATGTCAGACAAAGTTAACAATTGTATTTCTTGTGGGAAGCAAATACCACATAAGGATTTCCATTCCCTCTGTATACCTTGTTTAGGCCCAGACCACGACGTCTCGGGCTGTCGCTTTTGTGCTACTTTCAGTAAACGCACTATTAAGCGTTGGGCGGAGTTCGCCCAGCACTTTTTTGGTAAAGCTTTTAATTATAAAATGTCAGAGACTCCGACTACTGTTTTGTCCAAAAAACGCAAGGACAAAGACCGGCACGCGAGGTCCGCGGTCTCCACCGACACCCCACCAAAACCGGCTACACATAGTCTGGTTCTCAGCGAGGCGCCTACGCAGCCCCCGACTACCGACGACACTTCTCTGGCGGTGTCTTCTGTAACCGAGACCGCAGGTTCCTCGGCCCATACCCTGACTACATCTACCGAAGCCACTGTGAGTGTTGAGCCTCTTAATGTGGACAGGTCCACTACCACCCATGGTGTCTTCAGACCTTCATCTTCCTTTTCCATAAAGGCCTTTACTAAATCTAAATCAGTCATGCATTCCAAGAGGCCTGTTGCACAGGGCCCATCTCCAGGTCCCATGCCTAAAAAGCAGATGCTCAAAATGGCTGAGGATTTAATTACTCTTATCAGGGGTTCCCAACCCCCTCCGGACAAGAGACCCAGAGTGGAGGAAGATTCTCCCTCTTCTGACCAGGGCTCCATTATTTCAGAACATTCTGATGAAGAGGAACACTCGTACTCCCCTTTTGAAGATTCTGATGCAGAGCAGTCCATTCCTTCTGTATCTCCCCCAGAGGATTTTTCTTTCGGGGAAACCTTGCATACCTTGAGGGAACACTTCCATTGGGAAGGCCAAGATTTTTCAGATTCCAAGAAAAGGCTTAGGGAATTTCTTTTGCTACCTCAGCACAGACCTCTGGCGATACCTCTTGTCTTGGACATACTTGATGATGTTTACTCGGAGGCTTACTTTAATCCGGATTCCCTGCCTCCTGCCCCAGTCAAGCCTGATAGGTACTATAGAGTTCCTAACTCACACCAATTTCTTTACAAAAGCCATAATGCTGACCCTGAAACCATTTCTCAAGGCCCCAAGGGAATGAAGGCCTCTACTGCTAAAAATCCATTACCTTCCGAGAGGGAGTCTAGATCCTTAGAAAGGTGGGGAAAAAAGGTATATACCTCGCCCACCCTAGCCATGAGGGCCTTAAATTGTCAGTTCCATATGCTTAAATATCAGCAGTTTCTGTTATCACAATTAAGGGATAAAATGTCACAACCTGAACAACCAGATTTGAAGGAGTTGCAGGATATGATGCATAGTGCAGAACAAGTGGGTAAACACACCTTACAATGTGGCTATGATGCTCTAGAGGCCTCAAGTAGAGCTGCTGTTACAGGATCAGTCATTCGTAGAACAAACCTTGCCTGATCATGTTAAAGCTAAACTACTAGATGCTCCTTTATAAAAGGATGTATTATTTGGTACTAATGCTGAGGAGATACTACGGAACACGGAAGAAAAAGCTAAATCTATGCAAACTGTCAAAGCTTCTCTACAGGTACAACCACCACGTTTTAGCAGAAATTGGCCTTCAAAAAACTGGTCCTTTCCAGCCACGGACAAGCCCCAAAGAGGTAGATACAGGCGCACAAGGGGCAGAGGACAATCTCAAGGATCATATAGAGGCAGACACTGGCAATCTCCAGCACCAAGAGGTGGCTAAGACAGTGCACAACAATACAGGAAACAAACCCAATGACTTTCCCCTTTGCATGCCAAGCAAGGCTCAGGTGGCAGCACCCTTGGGAGGAAAGCTGGCATTATTTTCAAAAAACTGGCATATTGTCACAAAAGACAAATGGATCCTGGCCATTATAAATAGAGGCTACCGATTTCATTTTCACACTCTTCCAAAAATGAGAGGCATGCCGAACCTGCCACACAATCAAAGGGCAGAGGCTCAAATACAAATTTCAAACCTCATGGACATGAAAGCTATTCGAGGCACCTACTCACAAACAAGGTCAAGGTTTTTATTCCAGACTATTCCTGGTACCAAGGAAGGGAACCGATTGGAGACCCATTTTGGACTTATCCATCCTAAACACATTTCTACTCGTACCAAAATTCAAGATGCTCACCTTACAGCAGCTTCTTCCCATGCTGGGCAAGGAGTCTTGGCTGGTAACATTGGACCTCAAGGAGGCATACCTGCATGTCCCAGTCAGACAAAGCTGCAGAAGATACCTCAGATTTCTTGCAGGTTCAATCCACTATCAATTCTCTGCATTGCCCTTTGGCTTATCTACTGCGCCCAGAGTATTCACGAAATGCCTGGCATCAGTAATTGCCTACTGCAGACTTCAAGGGATACAAATTTACCCTTATTTGGATGATTGCCTGATCCAAGCGGACAGCAAACACATACTTCTGTAACATCTGGCTTATGTAACACGGTTATTGAATTCTCTGGGATACGCAGTCAAAGAGAAATCCAGGCTAACACCATCTCAGAAAATAATTTTCCTGGGTGCCAACTTGGACACAAACACCCAGATGGCCTATCTTACGCCAGAAAAACAGGGGCAACTAACTCAGTACTTCAAGATGCTAGCAAATTGTACCAGGCTAACTGCAAGGAAAATCCTGCAGGCTCTGGGCTTCATGGCATCTTGCATTCTACTAATCCCATGTGCAAAGTTGCATATGAGGAAACTTCAATGGTACCTAAAAAACCTATGGTCTCAACACAGCCACAGTTTGGAAACAATAATACCACTAATTCCATGTTTGCAAAAGGAATTTCTATGGTGGGCCCAAGCATGCCAAACAAGCACAGGTCTACCATTCTGCAAGCCTCAAGCAAATCAAGTCATCACAACAGACGCCTCAGGGGCACACATGACAGACAGGTGCATTCAGGGCAAATGGTCCCAAAAGGAAAAGCACCTTCACATCAGTCAAAAGGAAATGCTAGCAGTGATAAATGCAATTACAGCCTTCAAGGACCTCCTGCATCCAGGGCAATTATTGATAAGAACAGACAACACCACAGTAATGTGGTACATAAACAAGGAGGAACACATTCATACCCCCTGTGCAGGCTGGCCATGTCACTTTGGAACATGGCTCTGGAATGGCAAATCGAACTTCAAGCACAGTGCCTGCCAGGTTTGGAAAACACGCTGGCAGACAATCTAAGCAGAAATATGACAGACCCGCATGAATGGAAGTTGCATCCTCAAGTGTTTACAAAGATAATCCAAGCGTGGGGAAGGCCAGACATAGATCTCTTTGCCTCCCACAGGAATCATCAATTGAAAAAATTCTGCTCAAGGGCATTTCATCCAAAGGCCTGGAGAGTGGACGCCCTTTCTTTCAGTTGGGCAGCACGGACAGTTTACGTCTTCCCACCTTTGCCTCTACTGCCCAAGGTGCTCTTGAAAGCAAGAGCAGACAGACCGAAGATGATACTGATTGCTCCAGACTGGCCAAGACAACACTGGTACCCACTCCTGAGGAGCCTAACACATTCTCCTCCCTGGACCCTACCTCTAATGCCTCTTCTCCTGACTCAGCACAGCTACAAAACTCTTCACAGTCAGCTGAAAACACTCCATCTGGCTGCATGGAAACTTCCTTAATACCACAACAGACCCTACTCTCCAAGGAGGTGCAGGATGTCATTTTGGAGGCCAGAAGGCCATCTACTAGAAAAGCTTACTCTGCAAAATAGAAACGGTTTTGCGCTTGGAATGAGAAAAAGGGCCAGGATCCTAGAAAACTGAATTTGCCTCCGATATTACAGTGTCTAGCTGAGCTGTTGAACAGTGGACTTTCATTTTCCTCCATCAAAATCCATGCCTCAGCCATTTCTGCAGAATACAACACTGATCCACCCTTATTCTCTCACCCACTCAAGGCAGTTCCTCAGAGGGGCTAAGAATATAAGACCTCCAAGGAAACAACCAATACCAGCCTGGGATCTTAATTACATTCTAGAAAAATGAACATTGCCTCCCTTTGAACCAGCTGCCTCAACAGATTTGCAATATTTGTCCTGGAAAACAGCTTTCCTTCTGGCCATTACCTCAGCTCGTAGGGTCTCGGAACTACAAGCCCTCATGGCTGTGCAGCCCTTTCTCATCTTCCATCAGGACAGGGTTTCCTTACGAACCAACCCGTCATTTATGCCTAAGGTAGTATCCAGGGTAGTTTAAATCAGGCTATACACTTACCTACCTTTTACCCCAATCCTCAAAACAAAGGGGAAAGGCTGCTACATTCCTTAGACGTCCATAGACAGCTACATTACTATTTGGACAGAACAAAGCCTTTCAGGAAATCAGAACAACTCTGTGTCCTATGCTGTATGAGCTCAAGGGAAGCCAATTTCCAAACAGACAATTTCAAAATGGATAGGCCACTGCATACGGTTTTGTTACTCCTTTCATGGTAAATCTGTACCTGCAGGCATCAGATCCCACTCCACAAGGGCCACAGCTACCTCTGCAGCCTTCCTCAGAGGAGGTCCCTACCAAAGATATTTTGGAGGCAGCCACTTGGAGTTCTGTGCATAACTTCACTAAACGCTACCACCTACCTTTATACTCCAAAACTAGAGCAGGCTTTGCCACTGCTGTGTTGCAGGGCATTCTGGCTCCTCCCAGTTCCACCTAGTGCCTACCACCCTGTGCGTAGCTTTGGGATTCTACCCATCTGTTATGACTGCAGCTGTATGCACGATGAACATAGTACAGTTTTGTACCTACCATAAATGTAGATGTTCGAGTGCTAATACAGCTGCAGTCCAGGTTTCCCTCCCTCCTTCCCCTCTGGGTACAGACCTAGTGGCTAACTCCTCATCTTACAACCTGATTGGGTTATCCTTCTATGGTGTATTTGCTTGCAACTACTGATTTTTGATTATATTGCATTGCATGATTTTATATATATATATATATATATATATATATATATATATATATATATATATATATATATATATTGCCTTCCTTCTGGGGGCACCTGACATCTGGGGCAAGAAAGACTGAAGAAAATGGCGTCGGCTGTGTCTTATGTACCCCTGTCGCATTGATGTCAGGAAAGAAAGCGACGACAACCGACGCCGGACCTAGACTTTGGAATTCGGCCGACCGAGAACCCGCCTGACAGCAGGAGAACCCATCTGTTATGACTGCAGCTGTATTAGCACTCGAACATCTACATTTATGGTAGGTACAAAACTGTACTTTCTCAGCCGGCCTGAATACCAGAGTCTTCAGATTTCTGCTTCGGATGCCGTCACTTCTTCCCTGACGTCAGGTCGTCAGGGGTATAAAACATGCAGCCGATGCCATCACATCAGTCTTCCTTGCCCTGTGGTCCCCGAAGCAGAAGCAGTTCGCAAGTGCCAGTCGGCCGTCTCCTGAAATTTTCATTTTCGAGTTTCAAACCCGAAGTCTTCAAAAAAGATAAGTGCCCCGTTGGGCATCTTTTTTCTTGCTCCAACCGATGTCAGTAAAAGTTAACAATTGTCTTACCTGTAGAAAGCAAGTACCTCATAGAGAGTTTCATTCTTAACTGCATCCCCTGTTTAGGCCCAGACCATGACTGTTTTATGCCTTGTCCAACACCTGAACTATTCATTGTCGGGCTATTATTGCAGCCAGTTTCTTTCGTACTCTTTCAGTTTAAGCCATCCGACTACCGATCTTTCAAAAAAAAGTAAGGATAAAGACAGACCTCATAGGTCCAAAACTGCCGACGATGCTTCCGTTAAGATAGTCACCAGTCCGCTGGTACTCAATGAGGTGCTTTTGCCGCCCCTGATACCCGCTACTTCAGATTCGTAGGACTCTACTGAGACCTATTCAGAGTCCAGTATGCTGCAAAATGCTTCAACTGTGGAACCTGTGGATGTCTCTACCTTGGATGGGTCCGGAGCCTCTGTGCAGTCACCGGCTTCTGAGGGTATATTCAGGCTACAGACATTCATATGAAACAGACGCCATAGTTTCCATCCAGACGTTTCCGAACTCCTCAGGCCAAAAACTTGCACTTCGCTTAGAAAACCGACGACCATACTGCAGACTCAGGCCCATATGCCTAAAAAACAAATGCTTAGAATGGCTGAAGACCTTTGAGGAAGCCAGCCTTCCCCCTCTGAGACCAAGAACTGATTTTCTTTTTGATTCCTCTGATCAGGAATCCGATATCTCTGCTCAGTCTGTTTACCAGGATTTGCACTTATCTACTTTTGAGAATTCTGATGCAGAGGATTCCATTCCCTCTGTTTCCCCTCCAGAAGATTTTTCTTTCGGTGAAACCTTGTATACTCTTAAGGAGGATTTCCACTGGAAAGCCAGGATTATTCTGAGTCTAAAAAGAGACTTGGGGAATTCTTACTCCTTCCTCAACACAGGCCTTTGGCTATCCCTCCTGTTCTGGACATTGTAGATGATGCTTTCTTGGAATCGAGCCTTACCCCAGACACTTAACATCCAGCTCCCAGAAAACCTGACCGGTATTACAAAGTACCTGACTCGCAAGTTCATCTTCAAGAATCCTTCTGCGGATCCAGAGACCATTTCCCAAGGACCAAAAGGCATTAAGGCTACTGCTACCAAAAATCCTACCCCTACTGATAGAGATTCTAGAGTCTTAGACAGATGGGGTAAAAAGGTATACACTTCTGCTGCTTTGGCCATTAGGGCTTTAAATTGCCAGTTTCATATGTTAAAGTATCAGCAGCATATTATGGGACTGCTTAAACAGAAAATGTTGATTCCTGACTGCGCTGAACGCAGACTTGCAAGATTTAATGCTTTCTGCAGAACAAGTTGGTAAACATATTTTGCATTGTGTCTTTGACGCTTTAGAAGCATCTTGCAGGGCTTCTCTCACTGGGTCTGTACTTAAAAGGCATGCTTGGCTTAAGGAACAAAACTTGCCAGATCATGATAAAGCTAAATTACTGGATGCTCCCTTAAACAAAGACCATCTTTTTGGCAACAAAGCAGAAGTCCTCAAAAGGATGGAGGAAAAAGCTAAATCTATGCAAACTGTTAAAGATTTCCTACAAGTACAGCCTCCCAGATTCAGTAGGCATTGGCCTTCAAAGAACTGGTCCTTTCCTGTCTCTTCCAGGCTTTCTCACTCCAGCCCCAGGAACAGCAGACCATCAAGGCTACAGTCTTAGGCTGCGCACAGATCTAAGCAGCGGGGGGGGGGTCCCACTTCCAAAGCAGGTAGTATGCCACACCCCTATGGAAAAATGGCACAATGACTTAACCCTTCCAAGCCCTGCTCAACTACCTTTTCCCTTAGGAGGAAAGCTCACCCTGCATTCAGTAAACTGGGAACTCATTACACAGGGCAAATGGGTTTTGAACAATAGTTTCCAAAGAATACAGATTCCAGTTCCACATACTACCAACCCCAAGTGGTTGGCCAGAACTACCCCCAAATCAATGGGCGGAGGCCCAACAGCAGGTCCTTTCTTTTCTCAGTATCAGAGCTATTCAGCCTATCCCAGCAGAACAAAGGGGACAAGGTTTTTATTCAAGACTTTTTCTAGTACCCTGAAAAGACAACTGCTGACGTCCTATCCTGGACCTGTCTATTCTCAACACCTTTTTGGTGGTTCCAAAATTCAAAATGCTTAACTCTTCAGAAGCTTCTTCCTATGCTAGCCAAGGATGCCTGGCTGGCATCCCTAGACTTAAAGCTTACCTGCACATCCCAATAAGAGGATCCTGCAGATAATACCTGTATTTCAGGGCGGGGCTCCATGCACTTTCAGTTCTCTGCAGTTCTCTTTGGCTTATCTACTGCACCCAGGGTGTTCACAAAGTGTCTAGCTCCAGCCATTGCATTTTGCAGGCAGAGAAATATTCAAATTTACCCATACTTGGACGATTGTCTGATTTAGGCAGAAAGCCAGGACTTGCTATTACAACACCTGGCATTCATAAAGAAACTGCTAACCTCACTGGGGTACACCATCAACGAAAAGAAATCTCATCTAGTACCCTGATAACAGATTGTATTCCTGGGAGCAAGCTTGAACACAACTTCCGAGTTGGCATTCCTCACTCCGGAGAAACAAGTTTGACAACCTCCTTCAAACTGTTTGCCTCAAAACCCCAGCATTCTCCAAGGAAAATACTGCAAGCTCTTGTGTTCATGGCCTCTTGCATTCTACTGATTCCATATGCAAGACTGCATGTGAGGAAACTCCAGTGGTATCCAAAAAGCCTATGGTGTGAATATTCTGTGGACCTGGACGCAATGATTCCTATCATTCCTTGTATAAGGACTAAGTTCCTTTGGTGGGCAGAGGCCTGCAACGACAACAAGGGGACTCTCTTTCACTCTACCCCCTGTCGCCCAAACCCTAACAGACGCATCAGACTATGCATGGGGGCCTCGCATGGCAGAGCAGTGCATGCAGGGCAAATGGAACCAGAGACAGATGCACCTGCATATCAATCAAAAAGAAATGTTAGCTGTACAGAATGCTCTGACTGCCTTCAAGGACTGTACTCTTCCAGGACAACTATTGGTAAAGACAGACAACACCGCATTTGTGGTACATAAACAAGCAGGGGGGGAACCCACTCATACCCTCTCTGCAGACTACCCATGGCTCTGTGGAACACAGCCTTGAACTACCAAGTACACCTACAAGCACAATTCCTGCCAGGCAAACTAAATAAATTAACTGGCAGACTACTTGAGCAGAAATCTCATGGACCCACACGAATGGAAACTAGAACCCAAAATATTCAACTTCTTGAACAAATGGGGGACTCCAGAGGTAGACCTGTTTGCCTCCCCTTAGAACTATCAGTTGAACAAATTCTGCACAAGAACTCCCCACAGTCAAGCTTGGAAAGTGGATGCCCTGTCCTTTACCTGGAAAGCCTCTCTGTTTGCCTTTCCCCCTCTGCCTCTTCTCTCGAAGGTTCTGCTAAAGATCAAACTGGACAAGCTAAGGACAATACTGATTGTACCAGACTAGCCACTCCAGCACGTGTACCCCCTCTTGAGCAGTATGATACTGCTACAACCATGGCACCTGCCTCAGACCCCTTCCCTGCTGTCCCAGCAAGCAGGCCAGATTCTGCACCCTCATCTTCAAACCCTGAACCTCGCAGTATGGCTTATTCCTTGAGCTCTCCCCCAGCATCCCTCAGTAGGCAAGTGCTGGATGCCATTCTGGAGGCAAGGAGGCCTAGTACTAGAAAATTCTATTCTGAGAAAGTGGAAAAGAAACTGTTCCTGGAGCCAGGCTCAGTGGACGGGCACAATGGTGCCCAGCTTACCTCATATTCCAGAGTACTTAACAGAAATGCTCCACAAGGGCCTATCCTTCTCGTTAATTAAAATTCATGCCTCTGCCATTTCAGCACATTATAATACTGAGCCACTCCTCTTCTCTCAGCCCTTGCTAAACACTTCCTTAGAGGGACCAAAAATTTAAGACCCCCCCAGGAGAAGCTCCCTTCCTTTCTCGGAAAACAGCCTTCCTTCTAGCCATCACTTCAAGAAGAGTGTCTGAATTACAGGCCCTCATGACAGTGGAATCCTTCATTATCTTCAATGTGGACAGAGTTTCCCTCAGGACTAATCCTCCTTTTATGCGCAAGGTGGTGTCTAGTGTGGCCCTAAGTCAGTCCATTCATTTGCCTACTGTTTCCCTTAATCCACAAAACAAAGGGGAATGAATACTGCACTCTCTGGATGTGCACAGACAACTTAGATTCTATTTGGACAAGACTAAGCGCCTCAGAAAATCTGAACAGCTGCTAGTTGGCTTTGCTGCAGGGGCAGAGGGGAAGGCCATTTCAAAGCAAACCATTTCCAAATAGATAGCACATTGCATTAATTTCTGCTGCAAGCACCATGGAAAACCTACCCCACAGGGGATAAGATCACATTCCACCAGGCATGCAACTACCTCTGCGGCATTTGTCAGAGGAGTCCCTACCAGGGACATCCTAGAAGCTGCTACCTGGAGCTCTGTACATACCTTCACCACGCATTACCACCACATGCCTATCTTTTCTAAAGCCAGAGCTGGATTTGCCACTGCAGTCTTGCAGGGCTTAATAGCTGGCCCTAATGCTCTTTAACTTCCTCCTCCCTTCCTTAGCTGTGGGAATCAACCCAAATGTGATGACTGCAACAGTGAAACACGAAGAACATAGCACAGTTGTGTACACTTACCTTAAATGTGGATGTTCGAGTGTATTCACTGTTGCTGTCCTGGTTACCCTCCCTCTAGCCCCGAAGACTTCTCTTGGCTCTACCTTTCCTTCTTCTTGCTATATTTTTTTCGTGTGCATTTGCTTTTTGATGGGGGTGTACCATACCATATAATTGCTTCTTATTGTGGGGGCACCTGACATCTGGAGCAAGAAAAACTGATGCAGTGGCATCGGCTGCATGTTTTTATACCCCTGACAGCCTAACAGGGAAGAAGCGACAGCATCCTGACGCTGAAATCCGAAGACTGGTACTCAGGCCGTCTGAGGGCTATCTGCAGGCAGATAACCCAAATGTGATGACTGCAACAGTCAATACACTCTAGCATCTACATTTATGGTGAGTATACACAACTGTACTTTTTCATGCATGAGCTTTATGTATTTCAGCCATACCTTTCAACTGTCCAGATTTTGCCTCATATTTTTGTTCTGTTCCTCATAAAAGGTGTGGTTTTCTGTCTAATCATGTACTTATTTTTGGGTTTTGTCCCCCCATTTTGTCAGGCTTTGTCTAGATTTCCTACACTAAGAGGTTAAGAGGTATGATTTTAGCCCAAGCCTTTTTTTTTGGTTGTAAACACATTCTCAGAGGAACAGGTTGTCTTGTGTGCTCCACTTTTCTAAATCTTTACTTCCCTGGTTTTTGGCATGGCTTTTCCAAGAAATAGAAAGCAGGGGATCTCCAATTTGGCCATTTCTCTTTCTACTTATTTATATTTCCTTCATCAAACATTGCATCTATTCTTTCTTCCATTTTTTTTTTTAATTTCTTCCCAAAACTGGCGCAGCTTCCTCTTTTTTTACCTTTTTAGAAATAACCTTTAAATAGATATATTTTGAACTATATTCATAAGCTGTTTTTATTTCCTGTTCTTTCACCACATTGTTTTTTTTTTTTTCATGTCTTTTTTATAATTTAATTTTCTCCTATTCAGTTGCTTTCTCCTTTTTTCTATAATCAAAAATATGATCTGAAGTAGGGAGTTCATTTGTCAGCAACCTGTGGGTCTTGGATCTGATATCGGATCCGAGCCGGCAACTTGTTTCAAGCCAATGGATCCGAGCTCCTAGCTCCTCCCCTCACCCATAATCCCCTGCTAACCCTCCATGACCTCAGATCTAGTTTGCTGCGCTTGTGGATAGCTGGATTCCTTTGAGCTCGACTAGTAATTGTCAGTTAAGTGTTTTTTTTTCTGTTAACTTTCTAATTTTTTTACAAAAATATAAAGTGTGTAAGTGTTAGGTTCCCTGCAGTGTAAAAATATTTTTCTTTTAATTAGTTTTTTTCCCTCCCTTCGCTGGTCGTTAGTGTGTGTGTTGTGTTTTGGGGCCTGTGTGTTTGTGTAACACTACCTTTTCTTTTAAGTATGGCTGAGGCCCCAAAAGCCATTTTTTCTAAATGTACCGAGTGTGGCCATAAGCTCTCCCGGGCTGATGGCCACACTCGGTGCGTTCGGTGCCTTGGGGTTGAACACCTCACCTCAGGCTGTATCATTTGTGCAGCGTTCAACCCAAGGGCACTGAAAGAGTGGAGGTCGAAGCTGGTCTTGGCGGGACTTTTACTCCCGGACTCTGCTCCGGCCTCCGCTGCTCCCGTGGCTCTACCACAGGCTGTGGTTGCTGCCATTCATGCCCCCCTTCCTTCGGCCGGGACTCAAACTCCCGCTAAAGCGGCGGAGGACAGGGGCTCCCTAAGATCACCCCCTGAGGATGTCTCCTTTGGAGACATCATGGAGATGCTGAGGATCAGAGGTGGGTGGTCTGCCCCCAAGTCTTAGTCCGAGTCCGTGTTTCTGGAGGCATTCAAAGCAGGCCCGTCTACCTCTTGGGTGTCCACTCCGGCCGACCCCTTGATGGACCTTATTACCACCAGGGCGTGGAAGGATCCAGACACCGTGGAGCAAAACGCCCGGACAGAATACTAAGTCCCCCCTCAGACAGGTCGCACTGGAGCAAAGGTCCCCCCGTAGATGCCATTTTGACGGCGGCAGCCACGAAGAGGGAACTAGCTCAGGAGAGCCCCTCAGTCCATCCACCGAGCAAGGAGTCCCGCTCGATGGACTGCTTAGGGAAGCGAGTTTAGTTCAGCAACCTTCTCAGTAAGGTCTATGAACTATATGGCACATGTCATCAGGATGCAGCGGGATCTTATCAAAGAATACCCTGCCTCCCTCCCTGAGTCCATGTTGGCGGAGGGCAAACAATTGTACTCCGCCCGAATGGCCACTCTGAGATCAATTTCAAATACCTCTATGCGGCTGTTGTCCCACGCCACCGAGGGAGCCACTAGGGCTAGCGGGGCAGGCCTAGTCATGAGACGTCAGGCCTGGCTCCGTCATTGTTACTTTGCGGAGCCCTTTAAAGCATCTTTTGCGAACGCCCCTTTCGATGGTTCTGCCCTGTTTGGCAAAACGGTTCGCGAGACACTTGTCCAGAGCGAGAAGGACGGGAAGATGTCTGCTGTCTGAGTCTGCTTCTCTGCTCCCCAGCGGTCCTTTTTGAAGAACCAAAAGGGTCAGAAGAAGATGTGGTTCCGGAAATCGCAACATTCCCAACCCGCTCCGGACAACCAGTCCTTCCGTGGCAGAGGAGGACGCCACCCCAGGGGCAGAGGTGCTCAGAGAAACTTTGGGTCCAGAGAACTTTTCTCTGAACGGCCTATGCCGCAGTCCTGAAGGGTTGACCGACTGCTCCACTCTGGAGGCAGTCGGGGGGGGGGGGGCTTCTCTGAGCACCTAGCGGCATGGAGGCCATCACGACAGACCGCTGGGTGCTTCAAATTATATCCAGAGGGCACAAAATACCATTACTTCATGTCCCCAAATTCAAGAACCTCCCCGATGTACCCACCCGATCAAAGGGAGGCCGCAGAAATTCAGCAGCTGCTAAGAGAGAGCCATCCAGCCTGTCCCCCAAGACCAGCTCGGATTAGGGTTCTACTCCAGGTTCTTTTTGGTGCCAAGAAAGACGGGGGACTTGAGACCGATTCTAGGTATTTCCCGCTTGAACCTGTCTGTAACCAAGGAAAAATTCCGAATGGTCACTCTTCATTTTCCCCCTTCTAAGGGAGAACGATTGGATGTGCTCTATAGACCTCAAGGATGCGTACTACCACATTCTAATGGACAGACGATCCAGGAGGTTCCTCCGCTTCTGGCTGGGAGCCAGTCACTACCCGTTCAGGGTCCTTCCCTTTGGCCTCACCACAGCCCCCAGGGTGTTCCCCAAGGTATTATCAGTGATTGCGGCCCACCTGATACTCCATGGAATACAGGTCTTTCCGTACCTGGACGACTGGCTTCTGACCCCCCCCCCCCCCAACAAGGCATCTACTTTACTCAGCCAGAGATTTCTTTCTCCGCCTAGCCCCACAGTTAGGCATCACCATCAATGCCGACAAATCCCTTATGGCCCCGACACAAGCCATAGAATTCATAGAAGCCAGAATAGACACCAGAGAGCTACGATCCTTTCTAACGTCCGAGAGACTTCGGAATTTGCAACTCCATGTGCGGGCTATCCTCCAATCAGAGACCCCACCAACGGAATTGGTCCTGAGGGCACTGGGCTCCATGGCGGCAGCGATAACGCTCCTTCCATGCACCCGTCTGAACATGCGGGTATTGCAATGGACCCTTCTAGTGCAATGGTCCTTTCTGTCCTTTCCTCTTCACCACCCCATTGCTATCAGCAAGACTTGCAGGAGGGCTCTATTATGGTGGCTCGATGCTTCGGACCTCTCCCCCTCTCGCCACGGTGACCACGGACGCCTCCAGCCTCGGGTGGGGGGGCATTATTCAGGCAGGATGGTCCAAGGCACGTGGAACGATGGAGACCTCCCTGCAGATCAACGTTCTGGAGATGAGAGTGGTGCTGTACGCTTTGCAAACACTTCAGAATCTCCTCCCCATAGGAACAATTGCAATTCAGTCGGACAACATGTCGGTTGTCTGGTACATCAACAAACAGGGGGGAACCAGATCTTACCCTCTATGCCGCGAAGCCATGAGTGTTTGGGAATGGGCGATCTCCACCAACCGCTTTCTGATTGCAATGCACATTCTGGGTCGGACCAACATCCTAGCGGACAAACTCAGTTGCACCCTTCTTACCCCGTACGAGTGGTTTCTCAACCCACTAGTAGCGAAGCAGATATTCGTAATATGGGGGCAACCCTGCTGCGATCTTTTTGCCTCTCCCTCAAACACCAAATGCGGCAATTTCTTCGCTTTGATTCCCTCTCCAGGGGAAACTCCAAGAGACGCTCTGGTGCATGCCTGGCCACTCGGTCTACTTAATGCCTATCCTCCTCTACCCCTGATGCTGCAACTCTTACAGAAAGCCTCGCGGTTGGGGAGCAGGACGATCCTCATTGCCCCATTCTGGCCTCGGCAAATTTGGTTCCCTTACCTGTGGTCTCACCTAATGAATCCTCCTTGGATTCTGGATCCCAGTCCGGATCTCATCTCCCATCCATCGGACTTACCGACCCCAAATCTGGACAATCTGAAACTGACAGCTTGGTTGCTCCAGTTCCACTCCTAGTTAGGACTCCCGGTATCTCTTCACCAGTCAAAGCCTTCCTTGTGGCAGCGCATAAGCCCTCCACCAGGAAAGTGTGCCGCAGTAAATGGAAACGATGTCCTTCAAGGATGTATCTGCAGTCATCCCATATGGGTTGTCCTGCCTCAATCAGCCCTTCGGTCGGCTGGATTCCAAAGTCTGGGTCTGTCCTCGGCTGATGTCGCACTTTCCCCGACGTCAGAGCATCTGGGGTATAAAAGCATCAGCCGACGCCATTTTCCTCAGTCTTTCTTGCCACGTGGTGCCCGAAGCAGAAGCAGTTCGCAGGTGCCGGTCGGCCAGCTCCTGTGATTCAGCTACCGAATACTTTGAAAAAGCTAAGTACCCCGTTGGGGACTCTTTCTTGCCTCAGCCGATGTCAGATAAAGTTAATTGTTTAACTTGTGGGAAACAAATACCTCATAAGGATTTCCACTCTTACTGCCTCCCCTGCTTAGGCCCAGACCACGACGTCTTGGCCTGTTCAGCCTGTGCTTCCTTCAACCGACGAACTCTTAGACGTCGGTCGGAGTTTGCAGAGGAATTCTTTGGGGCTAGTTTTGCTTACAAGATGCCGTCGGAGACTCCGACTTCGTATTTAGTTAAGAAACGGAAGGGCAAGGACCGACACACGCGGGCTGCGGTTTTGGCTGAAACCACGGTCAGGCCTACCGCGAGTGTCTCGGTCTTGGCTGAAACCAGAGTCCTTGGTACTTCCGATTACCGAAACCACACAACCGACTACCTCGGCCCCAGAGGCCCCGGCCGAGTCGGTTATTGAATTACCTACTGAAACTGGTGTTCAGGAACCTTCAGACACCATTCCTTTAGACAAATCTACTCCTGCACGTGGTGCAGCCAGACCTCCTGCATCCATGTCCATTAAGGCTTTCTCTAGGGCTAAAGCTGCTAAACTTTCTAAAGCTTTGCCTCCCAAGGTTACCTCTCAGAGGCCCTCTACTGGCTCACAGATTCTTAGCTTAGCAGAGGATCTTATCTCCTTAATTAGAGGTTCTCAACCTCATCCGGACAGGGGCTCTCAACTACCTCCAGGCAAAAGGCCCAGAGTTGAGCCCTCTTGACCCCCACTCCTCAGATGAGTCCTCTGATGGCTCTACTCTGACAGACCACCAGGAGGAGGCTTTTTAGGCCTACGAGGATTCTGATGCTGAAGAATCTATTCCCTCGGCCTCCCCTCCTGAAGAGTTTTCCTTTGGAGAGACGTTACACTCTATGAGAGAACATTTTCAATGGCAGGGTCAGGAATTCTCTGATTCTAGAAAGAGATTAAGGACCTTTTTACATTTACCTCAGCATAGGCCTTTTGCTATACCTCCTGTTTTGAATGTCATTATTGATGTGTACTCTGATGCTAATACAACCCCTGACTCTCTCCCTCCGGCTCCTGCCAAACCTGTTTCGTACTACAGGGTCCCGGACTCGCATCTACACCTGTACAAGGCCCACTCTGCTGATCCAGAAACTATTTCCCAGGGCCCAAAAGGGGTTGCAGCTGCCACTGCTAGAAATCCTCTACCCTCTGAAAGGGAGTCCAGAGCTTTAGAGAGATGGGGTAAGAAAGTGTATACTTCTGCAACTCTTTGTATGAGGGCATTAAATTGTCAATTTCATATGATACAGTACCAAGAGTATTTGTTAGATGAATTGCATAAGAAACTGTCTTCTTCTGAACCCCTTGATCGCAAATCCCTTCAGGATCTGGTACACAACTCCCAGCAGGTTAGTAACCATTTCTTGCAGTGTGGTTATGATGCATTGGAAGCTTCATGTAGGTCAGCTATGACTGGTGCAGTCATACGTAGGCATGCCTGGCTGAAGGAACAATCTCTGCCAGACCATGTTAAAGCTAAGCTTTTGGATGCTCCTATGGAAAAGCAAAAATTATTTGGTTCCACGGCTCAAGAGGTCTTAAAGAAATTTGAAGAAAAGGCAAAATCTGTGCAAACAGTCAAAGACTTTCTGCAAGTCCAACCACCGAGATTCAGCAGAAATTGGCCTACTAAGAATTGGTCCTTTCCGGACTCAGACAGATCTCAGAGAGGCAGAAATAGGCGTGCCAGAGGTAGAGGGCATGCTAGAGGCTCCTACAGAGGCCGTCAATGGCAGCCTCCCAACCAGAGAGGTAGTGCAGGAACTACAACTGCTACACCAGGACAGACTCAATGACTTTGTTTTGACTCTGCCGACCAGGGCTCAATTAGAAGCACCTTTGGGTGGAAAGCTTTCCTTATTTTCAAAAAATTGGCACAGCATTACAAGGGACACATGGACACTGCAAATTATAGACAAAGGACACAGGTTCCATTTCCACACATTGCCAAAAAGAAAAGGCATGCCAGACCTGCCACCAAATCAGAGGGCAGAAGCTTTGAAACAAATTTCCAACTTAATTCAAATGAAAGCTATAGAAAAGATACCTCTTTCAGAACAAGGCCAAGGATTTTACTCCAGATTATTCCTTGTTCCAAGAAAAGAAAATCAATGGAGGCATATTCTCGACTTGTCCGCACTGAATACTTACCTCATTGTGCCAAAATTCAAAATGCTGACTCTACAGCAACTCCTTCCCATGCTAGGCAAGGGGTCTTGGCTGGTGACTCTAGACCTCAAGGAGGCATACCTGCATGTCCCGATCAGACAAAGGTGCAGAAGACACCTCAGATTTCTTGCAGGGTCAGAGCATTATCAATTCTCAGCATTGCCCTTTGGCTTATCTACTGCGCCCAGAGTATTCACGAAATGCCTGGCATCAGTAATTGCACACTGCAGACTTCAGGGGATTCAAATTTACCCATATCTGGATGACTGCCTTATACAAGCGGACAGCAAGCAAACTTTGTTAAAGGACTTGGATTATGCCATCCACCTATTGCAGGCCTTGGGATATACAGTCAACATCCACAAATCAAGACTTGTTCCATCCCAAAGAATAACTTTTCTGGGTGCGGATCTAGACACAACCACCCAAATGGCCTTTCTCACAGAAGAAAAACAAAAACAACTACCGGATTACTTCAAGAATCTGACAAGACAAACTCAGCTGACTGCAAGGAAAATCCTGCAGGCCCTGGGTTACATGGCAGCTTGCATTCTTCTGATTCCACAAGCAAGGCTGCATATGAGAAAATTACAATGGTACCTAAGGAGTTTATGGACTCAGCACAGTCACAGTTTAGAAACTTTGATCTCACTCATTCCATGCCTTCAAATGGAATTTCTGTGGTGGACTCAAACCTGCCAGTCGAACAGTGGGTTGCCCTTCAGCAAGCCAACAGCCAACCAAACCATCACTACGGACGCTTCAGACCAAGGTTGGGGGAGCACACATGGAGGGCAGATGTATCCGAGGGCTATGGTCACAGAGAGCTGCGCATGCACATAAACCAAAAGGAAATGCTGGCAGTGATACACGCAATCGAGGCCTTCAAACATTTTCTTCATCAAGGCCACCTACTCATAAGGACAGACAACACCACAGTTATGTGGTACATAAACAATGAATCTATGGGAACTTTCCTTGAAACTCAATATACAGCTGCAGTCCCAGTTCGTGACAGGGAAAGACAATATACTGGCAGACAGCTTAAGCAGAAATACCATGGATGCACACGAATGGATGCTGCACCCAGACATCTTCTTACTCATAACACAATCATGGGGAAGGCCGGAAATAGATCTGTTTGCCTCCCCCCACAATCATCAACTGAAGAAATTCTGCTCAAGGACATACCACCCACAAGCATGGAAAGTGGACGCTCTCTCTTTTAGCTGGAAAGCTCTAACAGTGTATGCTTTTCCACCACTCCCATTAATTACCAAGGTCTTACTGAAGATCAGAACAGAGCAGCCCAGAGTGATTCTGATGGCTCCAAACTGGACAAGACAGCACTGGTACCCACTGTTAAAGAGCATGTCACAGACAAAACCGTGGCCTCTCCCCCTATGGCCACTTCTACTGACACAGCACAATTTCAAGACTCTCCATTCCAACCTGAAAACCTTGCAGCTAACTGCCTGGAAAATACCATGACTCCTCCTCAGGATAAGCTATCCCAGAGAGTGAAGGATATTATTATGGAAGCTCGCCGGCCTTCCACAAGGAAGGCATATTCAGCAAAATGGAAAAGATTTCACACTTGGAACACAACAAAGGGCCTAGATGCGACAGTGATGAACATGGCACATATACTGGAATACTTGGCAGAATTGTTCCACAACGGCCTGTCTTACTCTTCCATTAAGACACATGCCTCAGCAATTTCAGCAGAATACAACGTTGATCCACCTGTCTTCTCTCATCCTCTCCTGAGACAGTTTCTAAGAGGAATCAAAAACATCAATCCTCCAAGGAAACCACCTGTACCTACTTGGGACCTTAACTTCGTGTTGGAAAAACTAACACTTCCTCCCTTTGAACCAGCAGCATCTGCAGATCTACAGTTTCTCTCTTGGAAAACTGTCTTCCTTCTGGCCATAACCTCAGCAAGAAGAGTATCTGAGTTACAATCTCTAATGGCAGTACAGCCATTTCTTATCTTTCATCAGGACAGAGTTTCATTGAGAACTAATCCTCCATTTATGCCAAAGGTGGTATCCAGGGTATCTTTGAACCAAGCTATTCACTTGCCTACATTCTTCCCACAACCACAAAATAAAGGGGAGAAACTTCTGCACACCCTGGACATACAGAGACAGTTACGCTACTACTTGGACAGAACTAAAAGTTACAGAAAGACTGACCAGCTGTTTGTAGCATATGCTGCTGGGGTACAAGGAAAAGCAATTTCCAAACAGACAATTTCAAAATGGATAGGAAATTGCATTCGGTTTTGTTACTCCTTTCATGGAAAAACTGTGCCAGCTAACATTAGACCTCATTCCACGAGAGCCACAGCCACCTCCACAGCCTTCCTAAGAGGGGTGGCTACCAAGGACATTTTAGAAGCTGCTACATGGAGCTCCGTGCATACATTTGCCAAGCATTACAATTTACCTTTATACTCAAGATCCAGAGCAGGCTTTGCTACGGCAGTCCTGCGGGGTATCTTAGCTACACCATCCTTTATTTAGTACCTCCACCCCCAGATTGGCTATGGTATTCTACCCATATGTGATGACTGCAGATGCATCCTTGAAGGACATAGTACAGTTTTGTATCTACCATAAATGTAGATGTCCGATAGGTATGCATCTGCAGTCAGGTTTACCCTCCCTCCTTCCCCTCTGTGGTATACTTCTTGGGTACTTACCCCTCTTATAGCTAGCTGGGGGGGATCTATTATGGTGTATTTGTTTTTATTGTACTGTGCATGTTTGGATTTGTTTTTAAAATGCATCTCTCCAAATTCTAGCCTTCCTTAGAGGGCACCTGGGGCAAGAAAAACTGAGGAAAATGCGTCGGCTGATGCTTTTATACCCCAGACGGTCTGACGTCGGGGCAAAGTGCGACATCAGCCGAGGCCAGACCCAGACTTTGGAATCCGGCTGACCGAAGGGCTGCCTGAGGCAGGACAAACCATATGTGATGACTGCAGATGCATACCTATCAGACATCTACATTTATGGTAGGTACGAAACTGTACTTTTCTCCATCTGGGCGGAGCATCATAATCTAGATCCCTTTACGGCTCCTCTTCCATCCATATTAGACTTCCTAACCGAACTTTTTCAGGAAGGCGCTAGTTACTCAACTGTCAAAGTGTAATTGGCGGCCATCTCACATTACCATGTGGGACATGATACAGGGCCTTTGATGTCGGCCAAGTTGTGTAAAACCTTTCTCAAGGGCACCTTTTTGCTTAGACCCCCTATAAAAGAAGTCGTACCACCGTGTGATCTTTCACTAGTTCTTCAAGCCTTGACTGCTCCATCTTTTGAACCCGCTGCTTCAGTAGATCTCAAATTCTTGTCCTGGAAAACAGCATTCCTTATAGCCATCACTTCTGCAAAAAGAGTTTCGGTGCTTCAAGCTCTCTCTGTGAAGCCTCCTTATTTGATCTTTCACCCGGACAGAGTGTACCTTAGGATCAATCCTTCTTTTCTTCCCAAAATAGCATCAGAAACCAATATAAATCAATCCATAAATTTACCGGTTTTCTTCCCTAAATATCAGAATAAAGGAGAGTACAAGCTGCACTCATTAGATGTTCATAGGCAGCTACGCTTTTATGCTCCTAGAACAGTTGGTCATAGACAATCCGACCAGCTGTTCGTTTCCTTTGCCAAATTTAATTTGGGGAAAGCAATATCAAAAGTATCTCTATCACGCTGGATTTCTCAATGTATCCTATTAGCGTACCAAGCCTCTGGGAGACCCGCACCTGAAGGAGTTCGCACACATTCCACGGCCTTAGTCTAGAGTGCCATTGGATGATATTTGTTCGGCAGCCACTTGGGCCTCATCTCGTACCTTTACTAACCACTGCAAACTGGACATGATTTCTAGAGGGAGAGCATCCTTTGGCTCTGCGGTGCTTCGCAATATCCTTCCATGATGGCCACCCAAGGTTCAGGTAGCTGGGGACTCTGTCCCACAGGTTGCTGACAAATGAACTCCCTACTTCAGATTAAGAAGTTATGTACTCACCATAACGTTCCATCTGAGTAGGTAGCTTAATTTGTCTGCAACCATCCCCCCCTCCTTCCCCCTGGCCTTCTTCGGATCTATCTTAGTTGGATACCTGTTTTGGGTATATATTGAGGGGCAAACTCGATCTGAGGTCATGGAGGGTTAGCAGAGGATTATGGGTGGGGGGGGGAGCTAGGAGCTCGGATCCATTAGCTTGAAACAAGTTGCTGGCTCGGATCCGATATCAGATCCAAGACCCACAGGTTGCAGACAAATGAAGCTACCTACGCAGATGGAACGTTATGGTGAGTACATAACTTCTTATTTTCGTCATTGTCCTGTGTTGTTCCCATGAAGACTTTTGCTTCCTTTTCATCTCATGTTTGATCAGTCTCTTTTTTATCCTTCCCCTCATTACTTCTCATCTTATTTTTGTCCATTCTCCTGTTTTAACTGAAAACGCCAACATTTGTACCACACTTTTTTTTCTGTCATATACATTGAATACACAAGGTAATCTATTTAATTTCTAAAAGTCACCCTTTATATGTTCATTCTCTGTTTTATTCCTGTATTCAACCCCTCCATGTCTTATATTATTTTAATATATTCTATTGTTCCATTATTTTTCAAACTACAGTTAAATCTTCAAAATTTGACATTTAATAGGACTTTTATTTCCTTAAAGATATTTTTACTACATCATATTAGCTTATGAAAAGTACAGTTTTGTACCTACCACAAATGTAGATGTTTGAGTGTAAGCACTGCTGCAGTCATTACACTTGGGTTATCCTGCCGTCAGGTGGTCCCGCAGTCGGCCAGTGTTTCAAAGTCTTGGTCCGCCGTCTGTTGCTGTCACCTCCTCCCTGACGTCAGTGCGACAGGGCTATATAAGATGCAGCTGACGTCATTTTCTTCAGTCTTTCTTGCCCCAGATGTCAGGTGCCCCCAAATAGGTAGGCTATACAAATTGCTAGTAAAAATTACCAAAGTGAAGCAAACAACCATTTTTAGTTACCAGCAAATACTCCCTATAGGTAATAAAGGGTAGATGCCCTAGGTAAATACCAGAAAGTAAGAGGGGAAGGAGGGAGGGTAACCTGGACTGCAGCAGTGTTTACACTCAAACATCTACATTTATGGTAGATACAAAACTCTACTATGTTCATCGTGTTACACTGCTGCAGTCATTACACTTGGGTGGAATCCCAAAGCTGAGGTAGGGAGGCTGGATCTATAAGGCATTAGGGGTGGCTATAAGGCCCTGCAGTACAGCAGTGGCGAAGCCAGCTCTGGATTTGGAGTATAAAGGCAAATGGTAATGTTTGGTGAAGGTATGCACAGAACTCCATGTTGCTGCTTCCAAAATATCCTTGGTAAGTACCTCTCTGAGGTAGGCAGTTGAAGTGGCTGTTGCCCTGGTGGAGTGAGATCTAATGCTGCTAGGTACAGGTTTCCCATGGGTGGGTATAGCAGAAACGTATACAGTGTCCTATCCATTTTGAAATAGTCTGCTTTGCGATGGCTTTTCCCTGTGCTCCTGCAGCGTATGCTACCAATAATTACTCAGATTTTCTGAAAGCTTTGGTTTTGTCCAAGTAGAAGCGTAACTGTCTGTGAATGTCCAAAGAATGTAGTAGTTTCTCCCCTTTGTTCTGTGGTTTTGGATAAACAGTTGGCAAGTGAATGGTTTGGTTTAGAGCCACACTTGATACCACCTTTGGCATAAACATAGGGTTGGTTCTTAGACACCTTGTCCTGGTGGAAGATGAAGAAAGGTTCCACTGCCATTAGTGCCTGTAATTCTGAAACTCTTCGTGCTGATGTTATTGTCAGTAGCAGAGCAGTTTTCCAAGAGATGTATTTTAATTCTGCTGTGTTAGCTGACTCAAAAGGAGGTAAAGTTAATTTCTCCAAAACAAAGTTGAGGTCCCAAGTAGGTGTAGGAGCTCTACGGGGCGGTCTTATGTTTTTAGCCCCTCTGAGGTATTGTTTGAGCAAAGGATTAGAAAAAATTGGTGGATCCGTGTTGTAATGAGCAGAGGTAGCCGAGGCGTGGATCTTGATGGATGAAAAATAAGAGGCCCTTGTCCAGCATCTCAGTTAAGTATTGCAGTATCTGAGGAATGTTTGGGACTAGAGGGTCAAGTCTGTGTGCTTGGTTCCAGGCACAGAATCTCTTCTATTTGTCCGAGTATGCTTTCCTGGTGCTAGGCCTTCTGGCCTCCAGAATGACATCAATAACAGCTTTGGAGAGGCGCATTGCTTGCTTGACTAAGGAATTTTCCATGCAGCTAGATTTAAGGTCTTTAGCTGGCTGTGAGGTATCTGATTGTTGTGCTGTCAGCAACTGTGGAATTTGTGGTAAAATCCAGGGTGGTTCTTGTGTTAAGTTCCTTAGGATTGGGTACCAGTTCTGGCGTTGCCAGTCTGGTGCAATCAGGATCATTTTTGGCTCTTCCTGTCTGGCTTTTGAGCACCTTTGGAAGGAGAGGTAAAGGGGGGAAAGAGTATACTTGTAGTTTTTTCCAGGTGAATGATAGGGCATCCCCTTTCCATGCTTATGGAGGGTAGTTTCTTGTGCAAAATTTCTGTAATTGGCAGTTCTTTGGGGTAGCAAACAGATCTATGTCCGGTCTCCACCATTTTTGTGTTATCATTCTGGATATTTGTGGGTTCAGTTCCAATTCGTGTGGGTCCATAATGTTTCTGCTTAGGTAGTCTGCCGGTGTGTTTTTCTCTCCTGGCAGGAATTGTGCTTGCAGATGAACTTGGTAATTTAAACCTGTGTTCCACAAGGTCATGGCTTGTCTGCAGAGGGGGTAGGAATGTGTGGCCCCTTGCTTATGTACCACATAACTGGTGTTGTCTGTCTTTAGTAGTAATTGTCCTGGATGCAGTAGGTCCTTGAAAGCTATAATAGCATTTTATACAGCTAGCATCTCTTTTTGATTGATGTGGAGATGTCTTTGCTCTGTGTGCCACTCGCCCCGGATACATTTTCCTGCCATGTGTACTCTCCAGGCGTAATCCGATGCGTCTGTTGTCGGTGTCTGCCTGGCTGTGGGTTAAGTGAAAGGCTGTCCCTTGTTGAGGTGACAAGCTTGTGCCCACCATCGAAACTCCTGTTGTAGGCAAGGAATTAGTGGTATAACTGTTTCCAAACTTTGACAGTGTTGAGACCATACACTCTTTAGGTACCATTGTAGGTTCCTCATATGCAGTCTGGCATATGAAATTAGTAGTATGCAAATGCCATGTAGCCCAAGGCCTGCAGAATTTTTCTTGCAGGGAGTTGGGTCTTTGTTGCCATTAATTGAAAATGTTGAGTCAGTTGTCCTTGCTTGTCTGGCGTGAGATAAGCCATCTGGGCCATTGTGTTCAAGCTGGCACCCAGGAATATTATCTGTTGTGAGGGCACTAGTTTTGGTTTCTTTTCATTTACTGTGTACCCCAGGCAACTTAATAACTTTTTTACGTACGCCAGATGCTTTAGTAGAATGTCCTTGCTCTCTGCTTGAATCAGGCAGTCATCCAGGTATGGATAAATTTGAATTCCTTTTTGCCTGCAAAATGCAATTACTGGTGCCAGGCACTTTGTGAAGACCTTGGGCGCAGTAGATAAGCCAAAGGGCAGTGCAGGGAATTGATAGTGCATTGAACCAGCTAGAAATCTAAGGTATCTTCTGCAATTTTGTCTGATAGGGACATGCATGTATGCCTCTTTGATGTCCAAAGTCACGAGCCAAGCTTTCGTGCCCAGCATGGGAAGAAGCTGCTGTAGTGTCAACATCTTGAATTTCGAAACATCCAGGTAAGTGTTTAGTGTAGAAAGGTCCAGAATGGGTCTCCAGGCTTTGTCCTTTCTGGGAACCAGAAGGAGTCTTGAGTAAAATCCTTGTCCTTGTTCCTGTGGTGGTACCTTTTGAATAGCTCTCATGTCCATGAGTGCTGTAATTTGTTTTTGAGCCTCTGCCCATTGATTTTGTGGCAGATTTGGCAATCCTTTTAGCCTTGGCAAGGTGTGGAAATGCAACCTGTAACCTTGAGATACAATGTTGAGAACCCATTTGTCTTTGGTGATGCAATGCCAGTTGTGATAGAAAAGTGCCATTTTTCCTCCTAAGGGGGTTGCGAAGAGGGAGCTGTTTGGCAGCTGTAGTGGAAAGTCATTGAGGCTGTTTTTTATTAGGTTGAGGCCTGTTTTCCCCTTCTTTCTGGCCTGGTGTGCCCCATTGACGAGGCCTTTAAGGGCCTTGTGTCCGACCTCTTCCTCTTGGACGTCTGTATCTGCCCCTTTGAGGTCTATCTGTGACCAGAAAGGACCAATTCTTTTTGCCAATTTCTGCTAAAACGAGGAGGCTGAACCTGTAAGAAATCTTTAACCGTTTGCATAGATTTTGCCTTATCCTCCACATCCCGCTGCAAAGGTGCATCCAATAATTTGACCTCAACATGATCTGGTAACGTATGTTCTTTTAACCAAGCATGCCTTCTAATGACAGAGCCTGTAACTGCTGCTCTACAGGAGGCCTCTAAGGAATCAATCCCACATTGCAAAGTATGTTTTCCCACTTGTTCAGCTGCATGCAATAAATCCTGCATTTCTTTTAAGTTAGGAGGATCTGAATCTGGAAGCATCTTTTGTTTCAACTGAGACGTCAAACATTGCTGATATTTTAGCATATGAAACTGGCAATTCAAGGCTCTCATTGCTAAAGTTGCAGACGTATACACCTTCTTTCCCCATCTGTCTAATGCTCTGGAATCTCTGTCAGAGGGAACTGGGTTTTTTGCTGATGAGGCCTTAATCCCTTTGGGTCCCTGAGAAATAGTTTCAGGGTCAGCAACAGGGCTTTTGTACAGAAATTTGAGAGAGTCAGGGAATCTGTAATATCGATCAGGTTTAGCTGGGGGTAAGGTGTCAGGGTTCAGACTGGATTCCGTGTACACATCATCCACATTGTCTAAAAGTGGCGGAATAGCAAGGGGTCTGTGTTGGGGCAATAAAAGGAAGTCTGAGTCTTTTCTTGGATTCTGAGTAATCCTGGCCTTCTCAATGGAAATGCTCTCTCATGGTATGTAAGGTCTCTGCAAAGGAGTAATCCTCAGGCGGAGAGGCTGATGGAATTGATTCCTCAGCATCAGAATCCTCATAAAGGAGGTAAAGAATGTCCTAGGTCTGAAAACGCCCTCTGTAGCTCTGGATTGCTCAGCTACTTCGGTTTCCTCTGTAGGTTTAGAATCGGTAAGCGCCCAGCCAGCTCCACGTGGGAGTCTGCGGCGGTCTGTGGAAGCGGCCGTCAGGAGCTTCGTAGGTGCCTCGCTGAAAACCGGAGAACCGGCGACTGGTCTAGAAGAGGTCTCGTCGTCTGTTTTGTGCCTCGGATGCTTGTCCTTGCGCTTTTTATGCATTGTGGTCGTCGGAATTTCCGACGGCATGGTGTAATTGAATTTTCTACCAAAATAATGGGCAAAATCAAACCGACGTTTAATAGTGCGCTTGTTAAACCTAGCACAAAACCGACACCAGTGACGTGGTCAGGGCCTAGGCATGGAATACAATAGGAGTGGAAATCCTTAGGAGGTATTTGCTTCCCGCAAGAAATAGTTATTAACTTTTGCTGACCTCGGTCTGAGGCAAGAAAAAGTTTCCCCAATGGGGTACTTAGCTTTTTTAGAAGACTTCGGTTCTGGATTCGGAATGAAAATTTCAGGAGTCGGCCGACCGGCACTTGCGAACTGCTTCTGCTTCGGGCACCGCATGGCAAGAAAGACTGGAGAAAGTGGCGTCGGCTGCATCTTGTATACCCCTGTCGCACTGCCGTCAGGGAGGAGGCGACAGCAACCGATGCCGGCCCAAGACTTTGGAACACTGGCCGACTGCGGGACCGCCTGACGGCAGGATAACCAAAGTCTAATGACTGCAGCAGTGTAACACGATGAACATCTATAGTTATCCTTGCACGTTTCCTTTTTTCCTTGTCAGATACCACTTGTTTTTTTCTTTCACACATCTTGTATCTAATAAACTCATAATATCCATACTCTCTCTATACCATTCAAGTTACCACACTTGTTATAATTAAATGCTATTTACCCTTGGTGCTAATTTCCTAAGTCATCCCTTTGCATTTTTCTTTATTTTCATTTATTTTTACTTTTCTTTGTATCCTCCCCCAAATGATTTATCATCATTATCTTTTCATTTTTCTCCTGTCTCAAATTTTCTCACATTCCCATCAAGTCCTAGTACTACGTATCTGCTTTTTATCTTGCACTGTAGTATTTCCTCTTTGTAAAACGTATCTCTACCTCATCCCTGTCTTTCTCTTCCATATTAGTTTTGTTTTCTTTCAGTTTTCTCCCCCAGTTTTCTTTCAATATCATTTTCAGTTGTATTATCATTAAATTATATGCATTCTGAAATATTCTCCTGAACTTTCCTTTTGTAGTATACGGCAGTCCAACCAAAGATGTCAAACTTCATTGCATTTACTCCACTCAGGCCTCCAATTTTTAGTGGTATGTCCCTGTTCTCCACACTGACCACATCTTTAGTTTTATACCAAATTCCTGTCAACCTCTCAAAAAATGTTTTAGGTTGACCTAATGCTGTCCTTAACTTCTTACCTCATAATAGTATCAGTGTTTGTTTTAATTCTTGCAACCAGTCTTCTCTTCTGGTTGTATTGCACTTGTATCAGTCTTTGTCTTTTTTCTATCTTGGCTTTAACTTTTTCATATGCAGAAATGGTATTCTTACTGCTCACATCTCCCTTTTGCAGGTGCATACTTTTTCCACAGACTGCAATCAGTGCATTCAGTAATTCAGCTCCTTTTCTAGTTCATCATCCTTATGTCTCCCAGCACTTGATCTGCCATAGTACTCAACTTGCTTTTTCCATCAGCATTCAGATCACCTCTGTCCAGAGGTCTTCATTAACACAGGAGTTTTTATACCTCCTCCCTCCCAACTCCGTAACGCCAATCCCCTGTGATTAAGTATTCTGCATTACTTCACACTCAGCCTGCTGGCTCCTTTCCTTCTCCATGTTGAAAAAGTTTGACCTCAGCAGCAGTGCTGTTGTACCACCTAGTGGCCGGAAACAGTAAGGGACGTTCCTTGGTCACTGACCATATTTCCCATAGTCAGTATGAATACCACTCTGGATAGCCTCTGAAAAGAGGACACTGGCCTCGTCAGACTAACCAAGTAAACAAGTAAATATTGGCAAAAACCTTCTACAGCTGTAGGGGAAAAAAAACACCAGAACCAGAAATTGAGCGCGCTTTCGTTCTTTTAATATGTAAGAATTTCAGAAATAAGGATTCGTTCTGAAGTAGTTAACTTCATTACATCTGCAACCTGTGGGTATTCAGATCCATATCGGAACTGAGCCGGCAACTTTTCAAGCATCTGCTCTGAGCTCCAAGCTCCTCCCCTTACCCATAACCCATCACCATCTCCTACCTTTTCTCAGATCTCGTTTGCCGTTTCGTGCCTCAGCATCGTGGTCTCCATAGCTCTGAGCAATTAGGGTTGTAGTAAGTGCTTTTTGAAAAATCTTTTCTTTTGTGTAGTGAGAGTTTTTGTTCCCTTTTCCTCCCTAAAACGCTTTTTCGTTGTAAAAAAGTTGTTGGTGAAGTAGTTTAGTGTAGGCCCGCCCTTCCCCTAAGGTGTGCGTGGTTTTAGTGTGTTGGAGTGTAGTAGGTGTGGCTGTGTGTGTACAATGGCTGATCAGCCTTAACCTACATTTAAGAAATGCACAGTGTGGCCATAAGCTTTCATTGACGGATGGTCTCACACTGTGTTGTTTGCCTAGGCATTCCACATTTGTCTACCCAGTACAGTGTGTGCCAGTTTTAATCCTAGGGCCTTAAAGGAGAGGAAGGTCAAACTGGTGGCTAAAGGCCCTTCTCCCTGCTTCCACGCTGGACTCTTCTTCCTCGGCCTTGGCTTCCACAGCTTCTGTCCAACCCCCCCAAGGCAGGATTCATCCTCCCACTAGACCTGTTGAAGAGGAGGCGAAAAGAAGAGAAAGGAAAAGGGACAGAGAGAGAAGGGGGATATTCCCCCTAAACGGTCTCCAGATCAGGAGTCCTTCCCTAGCCCGCCTTCCAAGGTGGTGTCCAGACCTGTCTCTTTATGGCTCCACTCCCCTAGATTCTTCCTGGAGCCTTCGGAACAGAGGCCTTCATCCAGATCTTCTCAGCGTCCAGCTAGATCAGAGTCTGTCTCTTCCTCGCGCTTGACTCAGTCTCTCTCTGACATGGATATGGACAGGATGAGAAGGAGATTTATTCAGACCCAAATCCTGATGGGAGTCTTGCCAGGCCCCTCTCCCTCCAGAGGGGGGACCTCCATGTCTTTTCATCCTATTTCTTTCCATGATCCGGCCTGCGGTTTCGGGGTTTATAGATCCGAGGATCTTCGGAGCTGGGGATTTGCCGCCAATGGTTCCTCCAGCCTGGCTCTCTGGGCTGAGGACGGGGACTCGGACCTGAGGGGATGGAGATGTCTTCGGCCCTGACTTTGCCGGATCTGAGCCATTCCTTCGGAGCTCTAGCTACCCTAGCCTCTGCCCCAATCCTCATGGCGAACCCGGGGAGAGCTTCCTCCTTGTTGGGTGCTAAGGAGGTGCGCTCTTTATCGGCGTTCGACGTGGTGGGGAGGTTTCTCTCCCAGGGATCGAGACCCCAGCCTGTTTCCTTGGACTCCGCCCAGACTCGCCCAGATTCAGTTAAGACTCCCTTCAGCTTGTCCCATGGACAGGCCCGTGCTAGAGGACCACCAGGCAGTTCCCCTGGAGGAACCCCCTGCGGCTCATGAGCCCTCTTCAGAGTCCCACTGAAGAAGGTCCTCATAAGCACACATGTAAAAGGAGGCACCTGGACTCCCCTGAGTCCTTGACAGAAGACACTGATTTAGATGGAGATGGTTCCCCCAGGTCACCTCCCGAGGATGTTTCCTTTGGAGACATGGAGATTCTCCACCAGAGGTGAGGTTGGTCAGCCCCAAAACCTTCTACAGATGAATTAGTGTTCATGGAGGCTTTTGGCACGGGCCCATCTACGTCCTGGGTGCCCCCACCGTCGGATCTTATTACCATGCAGGCATGGAAGGAGCCTGATAACATTGCTGATACCCAAATGTCCGGACAAGATCCTCTCTCCACCCTCGGACAGAGAGGCTTGGTCTAAAGGATCCCCTGTGGATGCTGTGGTGGTTGCAGCAGCCACCAAGAGGGAACTAGCTCAGGAAAGTTCTTTGGTCCACCCTCTGGACAAGGAGTCCAGGATGGTAGATCAATTTGGGAAGCGAGTATTCTTCAGTGACGTTTTCCATCTGAGCGCTGAACTATTTGCACACTTTATGCCACTGCAGCGAGACCTAGTCACGGAGTTAGCTGAGTCATCCCCAGAGTCTTTGTCGCTGGAGGACAAGCTTCTGTTCTCCTCGAAAATGTCATCTCTGAAGTCAGTATCAAACATGTCTATGCATCTCCTTTTCCATGCTACGGAAGGAGTGGCTGGGACCGGTGTGGCTATGAGGCGACACGCTTGGCTCAGACTGTCAGTTTGCGGATCCCTTCAAGGCATCTTTCACGAATGCTCCCTTCGATGGTTCTTCTCTCTTTGGGAAGACTATGTGACACCCTTGTCCAGAGTGAAAAAGACGGGAAGACTTTGTATTCCGTCGGAATCCGCTTCCCTAGTCCTCAAAGGTCCTTTTCTAGGAATCGGAGAGGGCAAAAGAAGATGCGTTTCTGGAATTCACAGTTTTCTCAGGACAACTCGTCCCCTAGAGGCAGAAGGGGACATGACAGACGCCGTCCCAGAGGCCGAGGGGGTCCAAGAAACTTCGGGTCTAAGGAGCCCTTCTCGGACAGGCCCACGCAGCAGCCCTGAGGGTTTGCCTGGCTGTCCTACTCTGAAGGCAATCGGGTGACGGGGGGTTATCTTTCACCCATCGGCTTGGGAGTTCATAACTGCAGATGGTTGGGTGCTTCAAATAATAACCAGAGTCTACACCATCCCGTTTGTTGCCCCTCCCGTCCAACCAAAACGCCTCCCAGAGGTCCCACCCTCTAAAACGGAGACTGCAACGCTAGAGATTTCCAAGCTGCTTCTCAAACAAGCCTTCAAACTGACCCCCCCCCCCCCGGCCCCCAATCAGTTCGGATCAGGCATTCATTCCAGGTTCTTTAGTGCTAAAAAAGACAGGGGAACTCAGGCCCATTTTGGACCTGTCAACCTTAAAACCTGGCTGTCGCCAAGAAATTCCGGATGGTCACCCTGAGTCCATTCTACATTATCTTCGAGATTGCGACTGGATGTGCTCGATAGACCTCCAGGGCACTTACTACCATATCAAGATTTGCAAATGTTTCAGGAGATTTTTTCACTTCCGGCTGGGAGCCAATCATTTCCAGTTCAGAGGCCTACCCTTCAGTCTCACCACAGCCCCCAGGGGGGTTTCCAAGGTAATGGCAGTCATAGCGGCTCACCTGAGGCTTCAGGGAATTCAGGTATTCCCTTACCTAGACGATTGACTCCTTGCTGCTTCCACCAAGCGCCTTCTTTGCCAAGCCAGAGAGTCCTTCCTTCATCTTGCAGACCGGCTAGGGATCACTATCAATGTTTCCAAGTCCCTTTTGGACCCAGTGCAGATATTGGACTTAATTGGGGCACGGCTGAACACCCTTCGACTGAAAGTCTTTCCAAGTCCAGACAGGGTCCAGAGTCTAGGGCCCATTTATCCATAGTTCTTGGCCCCAGGTTACCCAAGGCAGGTGACATTCTCAGAGCCCTGGGCTCTATGGCTCCAGCAATCTCGATCCTCCCATCTGCGCATCTTCACATGCGGGTTCTTCAGTGGACTGTAGCTGTACAGTGGTCTTGGCTAGAGCTCCCCATGGAACATCCAATTCAAATCAGCAAAGCCTGCAGGAAGTCACTCCTCTGGTGGCTCCAATCCCTGGAGATTGCACGGGGGTGCCCATTTGTTTTATCCACAGCCCAAGCCACAGTGACCACGGATGCCTCCCAGCTTGGGGGGGGGGAGCATTATCTGGGGCGGACGATCCAAGGCACGTGGTCCCATATCGAGACCAGATTGCACGTCAGTGTTCTGGAGATGAGAGCAGTGCTTTTAGCATTGCAAGCCTTCCGCACTGTTCTTCCTCCATGGACGGTTGCAGTTCAGTCAGACAACATCTCAGTTGTCTGGTACATCAGCAAACAGGGAGGAACCAGATCTTACTCTGTGTCACGAGGCCATGAGTGTGTGTGAGTGGTTCATCTCCAGTTGGTTTCTGATTGCAATGCACATCCCAGGACGCTCCAACTTTTTAGCGGACAGATTGAGTCGGGCTATTCTAATGCCATGTGAGTGGTCTCTGAAGCAGTCAATAACGGAGGAGATTTTTCTTGTCGGGTCAGCCTTGCTGCGATCTCTTCGCATCTCCTTCCAATGCGAAGTGAGACTAGTTCTTTGCCCCGATAACCTCACCAGGGGATCCCCCATAGACACGCTATAGTCCATGCTTGGCCTCCCGGGTTGCTTTATGCTTATCCTCCATTACCACTCATTCCAAAGTTTCTTCAGAAAGCTTGCCGACTGGGGTACAAAGTGATCCTCATTGCCCCGTTCTGGCCTCATCAGGTGTGGTTCCCCTTCCTTTGGTCTCATATTCTAGCTCCTCCTTGGGTTCTGGATCCCTGCTTGGATCTCGTTTCTCCCTCGGGCACTTGTCCGCCCAACCTGGACAGCCTCAAGCTGATGGCTTTGTTGCTCCAGTTCCCTTGATTGTCAGGACTCCCGGTCTTTCATCTTAAGTAAAAAAATATTCTGGTGGCATCTCACAAGGCTTCCACTAGGAAGATTTACTGCAGTAAATGGAAACTATTCTCTATTTGGGCTTTTCAGAGAAACCTGGATCCTTTTACAGCCCCTGTTCCTGCAGTGTTGGATTTCTTAGCCAATATTTTTCGGCAAAGGGCTAGTTCCTCCACTGTGAAAGTGCAACTGGCAGCCATTTTGAATTCCCACGTCAGCGATGGCATGAATGCCCTGGCCTCTTCTAGACTGTGTAAGGCTTTCCTTAAAGGCACCTTTCTTTTGTGTCCTTCTATTAAGGACTCTGTTCTTCCTTGGGACCTTACCTTGGTTCTCCAGGCTTTAGTTGCTCCCCCCTTTGAACCTGCAGCATCGGTAAATTTGAAGTTCTTATCCTGGAAGACTGCTTTCGTAGTGGCCATTACGTCGGCTAGGAGGGTTTGAGATTCAGGCTTTGTCTGCCGTGCCCCCTTGATCTTCCATAAGGACAGGGTTTCTCTCTGTACAAACACTTCTTAGGTTCATAGGTTCATAGGTTCATACTAGGCTATCTGCCCGAGGGCATTTACAAGCCTAGCCCATCGTTTTGTGGCTTACGCCACCCCTTTAGTATGGGGAACTATACCCATTATTTTGCTGTGCCTCTGTCGAGCAGTGACACTGAGGTAATCCCTGGGGTATATCTGCGATCTCCCATCCATTGGTCAAGATTTCTCTTGAACAAGGCCAGCGAGGTGCTCTGCCTCACATGTACCGGGATTTTGTTCCACAGCATAGGGAGTCTTTGGGTGATGAATCTATCCCTCCAGCACGTCCTATTAATAGCCGTGTCAAGGTTTAAGTCTCCGCCTTGTGGCTCTGATGGATCTAGATTTTTGAGGTGAAGCATATTCATCAAATCTGGGTTTGACATGGCCTTGTATGTTAGGCAAAGGTCACCTCTGAGCAAGCGTGTTTACTGAATAGAGCTGGAGTTCTTTCAGTCGGGCAGCATAGGACAGATTTTTGAGACCCTTTATCCTTTTGGTGAGGAACTTTTGTGGCCTCTCCAGCTGCTGCAAGTGTCGGGTCAGATACATTCCGAATGGGGCATTGTACTCAATCATTGGTCTGATGAGTGATGAGTAAAGGGAGACTATGACCTCCCTTGATCTAGATGAGAATCCCTTCATGATAAGGTGGGCAATGTAGAAGGTCTTCCTAACTACTTTAGCTACATGGGTGTCGAATGACAGACTACTATCAACCTGGGTCCCCAGGTCCCTGATAACTTCTTCTGTGCTCAGTGGATTGCCACCTATTTGGTAGCTAGGGGTAACCTTGTTTTTCCCGAAGGGTATGACTATGCATTTTTGGCATTTAACTTTAGGCCGTGGCTCTGGCACCAGTTATCCATTTCTGTGAGACCCTTCTGAAGGATATCTGTGTCAGATGTGTTTTCTACTATGGCCCAGTTTGCAGTCATCTGCAAACTTTGTCAGCCATAACCCTCCTGTGTTTGCTTGTACTTGGAAAAGTAGATGCCAAACAAGAGTGGGCCCAGGACTGAGCCCTGTGGGACACCACTTGTGACAGGCTTTGAGTCTGACATGGCGCCAGCAGCTCTGACCCTGTGGGTTCTGTCACTCAGCCAGTTTGCAACCCATCTTGTGATGTATGGGTTGACATTTAAGCTGATGAGTTTTTCAATGATACCCGAATGGGGTATTGTATCAAGGCCTTAGCCAGATCGAGGTAGGCTGTATGGACTGCCTTTCCCTCATCAATGGCTTTGGTGACTGTTTCAAAAAGTCAACCAAGTTTAAAAGGCATGATCTGCCTTTGACAAAGCCAAACTGGGTTGGATCCAAAGTCTGCAAATTCCCTATGTCTTTATTTATGAGGTCCATTATGATCCTCTCCATGGCTTTGCAGATAAGGCTTGTCAAGCTAATGGGCCGGTAATTTCCAGGGTCGGTGGAGGCACCGCCTTTGTGAAGTGGTACCACAGTTGCAGTGCGCCACTCCTGGGTGCGTATCCAGAGGTAAGACTTTGATTAAACAGCTGTCCTAGCTGTGGGTTTAATTCCTCATTGAGTTCATGGAGCACACAGCCGGGACACCATCAGGTCCCATGGATGCTGTGTTTTTGCTTTGGAGAGAGCAGTTCTCACTTGGGCTGGAGATGTTTGGGGGCTGCAATCGCTTTGGTATAGATATCTCTCCTTTTGGGGAGAAGTTTGCACTGAACCTGTCAGCCAGTATGTTGGCAATGTCTGTAGGATCAGTAATCTTCACACCATTTTGAACTAGCTCTGCGCATATCTGGGAGTTTCCTCCCAGGTTTCTAAATATAGCTAAAGAAGGCCTTATGATTGTCTTTTGAGTCTTTAGCTATTTTTCTCTCAAAATTTGCTTTGGATGATTTTATGAGAGCTCTTAGTTTTTATCTTATAGTGATCAAGGGTGTCTTACCTTTTAAGGATTTTGCTCTATATTGTAGTAGCTTTCTCCTTTTGTTGTAGAGTTTGTTTATGGCTGGGGTCCACCAGACTGGACGCTTGCCTTTGGTACAAAGAGTCTTTGTTTTGCTTGGGATTGCCTTATCCATGCAGTCCTGCAGGTGCTGGTAGAAGGCATTTGTAAGTGATTCAGCGGCTTGAGTACTGTTTTCCACGCTCGGGGCCTTAAAGGAGACCACACTAGTCTTTAGAAGTGTGAAGTCGGCTTTTGAGAAATTCTTTACTGTGGTCTTTTTTATTTCAGGTGGGGGTGGGATGAGGACCTCCAACGAGATAAGTTTGTGGTCTGATCTCACCAGTGAGGGGTACACCTCCGGTGTTGAACATTGTGCTCCCATGTTCGTGATGATGAGATCAAGTATGTTATCTCCTCTTGTGGGGATGGTGACTAGTTGTTCCATGGCATTTGAGTTTATGAATTCCAGGAACTTTTGGGCTAGGGTGTTTGGGCTTGAGTAGTGTTCCCAGTCTATATTAGGGTAATTGAAGTCACCTAGTATGATGGTGTTTGGTGATACATTTATCCCCTCTAGTGTTTTCAGGAAGGCCATGTGAGGTTCCTGAGTTTGTGAGGGTGGCCTGTAACATGCTACAATTTGCAGAGCAGTCTTGCCTATGGTTAATTGCACCTGGATGGTCTCCGATGCTTCGTGCGTTGCCACCAGTCTTGAGGTGTGGGTGTCCTTGATGAATATGGATACCCCCCCCTCCTTTCTTGGTATTGTCCAGATTTTGGGGCCGGAACGCATGATATGAGGTAAAACCTGATAGCGCTGGGGTGCTCTCAGGAGCCTTGAACCAGGTTTCTGTCACAGCACAGACATCGATGTTCTCCATACTGAGAAGGGCCTCGAGTGCGTGCATTTTGAGATTTAGACTTCTGGCATTGAGCAGCATTACCCTTAGTTTTTTCCTTTTTGTGTTCTAGGGTGGTAGGTTTAGAATTTGAGCCTTGCCTAAAAAGGCACTATGGGGGTGGCAAGAGCCTTTGCCAATATCCGAATCCCAGGGTGACAGGTGCAAGCCGTCCCTTGAAGCAGCGTGGCTTGTCCAGCATGTCATCCCAGGCAGACAGACACTGGATCCCCTTTGAATGACACCAGTGTTTAAGCCAATTGTTAAAGCTGATCATCTTATCTCTGTATTGTGGCATCATTCTTGGTGAAGGTAGGATACTGCTCAAGGTCAGGGTCATACCTGTCTGGGCTACATAATCAGAGAGCTCCTCAATGTCTCTTTTCATGTAGTCCAAGGAGGTACGTCTCAGGTCGTTTACACCAGCGTGGACAATGACTGAGTCATATTTGTACCTGCTGTTGAGAGACCTGAGTGCTTGCTTTATGTGGCGGATTCTAGCGCCCGACAGGCAGCTTACTGTGACCTTCTCCTTACTCAGTCTGGTGAGCGGAACGTCAGTGTGTCTGACTATGGAGTCACCAATGACTAGTGTGTCTGGCATTGTGTTTGGCCTTAAGGGCTGTGACTGTTTGACACTCTGACTGTGAGGTCTATGTGTTGCAGGTGTTGTGTTCTGAGGTGGTGGTTGTTTGGGTGTCTGCTTTGGTGGCCTCTGCTGTTTTGGTAGATTTTTGATCAGAGCCTCGAGTATGTCTTTGTGTGTTTATGTGTATGATTTGAGGTTGTAATGGTAATATGTGAGACTGGGTCTATAGTGTGTGTGGTAACCTTCTCCTCCTGACTGGTCTTGCCAGTCCTATGTTGAGAGAGCTCAGCCTCCAGTTTGGCCGTATAGTTGCATCTCTCGCATGTATTTGTGTTTTGTGGGAGGAGGAGAGGGTTGTCTGTGTACATGAGGCAATTGTAACATTGCCTCAATATTCCCAGGTTCACCAGCTGAGCAGGAGAGGACACTAGCAACTGATCCCTCGACATGCTAGAAGGAATAGACAAAAAAACTTTAAAAAGATTCCGGGGGACGTGGGTGACCGAGAAATGGGGGGTTGCCATTTTGGGGTACTATCTATGACAAGAGTGCCGTATCAAGGTAATAAGTACTGTAGGAGCAAGTGCTACGTTTAACAGATAGAGAATAGTCTACTTGGAGTCAAGTAGAGATGATCTTTTTAATTATAGGATACGCTGATTAGATCAGTAGTATAGTTCGAGGAAGGTAGTTTTAAGGGAAAATTTGAAGAGTTTCTTTCTTACCAAAGGTGGCTTCTGAATCAAACAATTAACCTGCCTCTTTTTTTTTTCCAAACTTTCAGAACAAGGGTGAATATAAACTGCATTTGCAAGATGCTCAGACAACTTTGTTTTTATTTACATAGAACAAAGCCCTTCCATAAGTCTGACCAGCTAGTTTGTGTCTTTTTCTAAACCCTTTCTGGGTAAAGCCATCTCCAGGGATTCCTTAGCTAGATGGATTACACAATGTGTTTTGCAGATTTACAAAGGTCTGTCCCCGCCTGGTCCTATTAATGCAAATTCTACCAGATCTATGGCGGCGACTTCTGCCTTTTGGTCTAGGGTTTCATTGAATGACATTTGTGCAGCTGCAACTTGGGCAAGGTCACATATCTTCATTTCTTATAAGTTGGATTTGATCTCCAAAGGGAGAGCATCCTTCGGCTCTGTGGTGCTCAGGAATATCCTTCCCTGAGGGCCTTCCAGGAGTTTAAGTAGCTGGGGACTCTGTCCCACAGGTTGCAGATCATCTGAAGTAGTTAACTTCATTTTAAGTTATGTACTCACTAACGCTCCATCTGAGTAGTTATTTTTCTGCAACCTTCCCACCCTCCTTCCCCCGAACCTTCTCATGGTTTGTTGTAAGTTGAGCTGCTGATTGGTTGAGTAGTGGCAAGATGTTCTTCATCTCCCATTGCTGCAGTCCTTACATATGGGTAGTCCGCTGTCCACCATCGGCCCGAATACCAAAGGGCTAGAACCGGCGTTGGTCATCGGCGCCCAAGACTGACGTCAGTACGTGCTGCACAAATGCGCATGACCGACGCCATATCCTCAGTCTTTCTTGCCGCGTGGTCCTAAGCAGAAGCAGCGTTTGCGAGTGCCGTTCGGCGTTCTGGAATTGTCGGTTTTCGAGTTTCAGACCGGAGACCAAGTTGGGCTAAGTACCCCGTTGGGGACACTTTTGTCTTTTTCTTGCCTCAGTATTGACGGATGTCAGAAAAAGTTAATAACTGTATTTCTTGTGGGAAACAGATTCCTCATAGGAATTACCATTCACTCTGTATTCCTTGTTTAGGGCCTGAGCACGACGTTGTTGGGTGTCGCTTTTGTGCTACTTTTAACAAGCGTACTATTAAACGTCGGTTGGACTGTGCTAGGCTGGTGTTTGGTAAACGTTGTAATTACAACATGCCGTCGGATTCTCCGACGCCTGGTTCTTCTAAGAAACGCAAAGAGAAGCCTTTGCGGTCCAAACAGGATGAGTCGTCCACTCCGGACGCCGGTTCTGTAGAACCACCGGCTCCTTCTGAATGTTTACCTGAGTCTCAAGGGGAGCCTTTGTTACTACAGGAAGTGGCTTCTCCTGTGGTTAGGCCAAGCTGAGGGTGCTTCTCAGATGTCGGTGGTTCCCTCCCCTCATAGGGTAGTTAGGCCTCCTCCTTCTCAACGCAAAAGCCATTCTAAGTCTAAGTCTGCCCCTGCTGGTGCTAGTCCCCAGGGTCCAGCTCCTAGGAAGCACATGTTAAAGATGGCTGAAGATTTGATTACTTTAATTAGGGGTTCTATGCCCCCCCCTGAGAAGAGGCCCAGGGTTGAGACAGAGTTGGAGGGTTTGGTTCAGTCTTCCAATGAGTCAGATTCCTCTGTGGAAGACCTTCAGGATTTCCCTCCCTATTCTGATTCGAAGGCTGAGGACACTACTCCCTCTGCGTCCCCTCCAGAAGATTTTTCTTTCTCTGAGACTTTGCATTCCATGAGGGAATATTTCAAATGGGAAGGCCAGGATTATTCTGATTCTCGTAAAAGGTTAAGAGAATTCTTGTTTTTGCCTCAGCATATGCCCTTGGCTATTCCCCCTGTACTGGATGTTGTTCAGGATGTATTTTCTGAGGCTGCCCTTAACCCAGATTCTCTGCCTCCTGCCCCGGTTAAACCAGATAGATACTACAGGGTTCCGGAAGCTCACAAGTACTTGTATAAGAGTCCCAGGGCTGATCCAGAAACTATTGCTCAAGGCCCCAAAGGTGTTAGGGCTTCTGTGGTTAAGAATCCAGTTCCTCTGGACAAGGATGCTAGGGCCCCCTGGATAGGTTCATAGGTTCATACTAGGCTATCTGCCTGAGGGCATTTACAAGCCTAGCCCATAGTTTTGTGGCTTACGCCACCCCTTTAGTATGGGGAACTATACCCATTATTTTGCTGTGCCTCTGTCGTGTATAGGTGGGGTAAAAAACTGTATACCTCTTCTACTTTAGCTATGAGAGCTTTAAATTGTCAGTTTCATATGCTCAGGTATCAAAATTATTTGCTGGGCCAATTGAAATGTAAAGTAGATGCTTTAGCTGAGGGTATTGAATGTAAGGAGATTCAGGATTTTGTGCATGCTTCAGACCAAGTTGGTAAGCATTCTTTGCAGTGTGGTTTTGATGCTTTACAGGCTTCTTCCAGGGTGGCTGCTACTAGTTCAGTTGTTCGCAGGCATGCCTGGCTTAAAGATCAGACCTTGTCAGAGCATGTTAAGGCTCGTATTATGGATGCTCCTCTGCAATCTGATGTTCTTTTTGGCCCTCCAGTAGAATCAGTTTTGAAGAAAATGGAGGAAAAAGCTAAGTCTATGCAGACAGTTAAGGACTTTTTACAGGTTCAGCCCCCTAAGTTCAGTAGGAATTGGCCTGCTAAGGGATGGTCTTTCCCCTCTTCGAGTTATCAATCTAGGGGCAGGTTGAGGAGAGGTCTGGGTAGGGCTTCCTCTCAGGGCCCTGTGTTACTTCTAGGACTTTGAGTTCTTCTACCCCTTCTGCTGGGGAGGGCAGGGGTCAGTCCTTTCGGAAACAGACCCAATGACCTGTGTCTTCAGCTGCCGGACTCTGCCTTGCTGGCAGCTCCTCTAGGAGGAAAACTGGGACTTTTCAAAAGGAATTGGCATTTGGTTACCCAAGACAAATGGGTATTGGACATAATAAATCGAGGCTACAAATTTTATTTTCACACATTCCCTCCTTTCAAAGGTATGCCGGATGTGCCTCATCAGCAAAGGCTGGAAGCACAGGCACAAATTTCTTCTCTGCTTCAGTTGGGAGCGATACAGGAAGTACCTTCTGCAGAAAGAGGCACAGGGTTTTATTCCCGTCTTTTCTTAGTGCCAAAGAAAGGAAATACTTGGAGACCAATTCTGGATTTGTCCATTCTAAACACCTTTCTAGAAATTCCAAAGTTCAAGATGTTAACACTGCAACAGCTGTTACCTATGCTGGGCAAAGATCACTGGATGGTGACTCTGGATCTCAGAGGCCTATCTTCACATTCCTATCAGGCCCAGTTACAGGAAATTCCTGAGATTTCGGAATGGGAATTTGCATTATCAGTTCTCTGCATTGCCCTTTGGCTTGTCTACTGCGCCCAGGGTATTTACAAAGGTCCTGGCTCCAGTAATAGCTTTTCTCAGACTAAGAGGAATTCAAATTTATCCTTATCTGGACGACTGTTTGATTCTGGCTCAAGGCAAGCATGAACTTCTTCAACATCTGCAGTATATGACGACAGTTTTAAGATGCCTAGGGTATTCTGTGAACGAAATAAAGTCCAGTCTAGTACCCTCACAAGAGATGTGTTTTCTGGGTGTAAGACTGAATACAGCTGCTCAGGTGGCATTTCTTACCCCAGACAAACAAAGAAATCTTCACCTTTACTTCCAACAGCTATCAGTAATGTCCAGGCTGACTGCAAGGACAGTCCTTCAAGCCTTGGGGTTCATGGCATCTTGCATTCTAGTACTTCCCAATGCCAAACTGCATATGAGGAAGCTACAATGGTATCTCAAAAGCGTTTGGACTCAACACAGCCAAGATTTGGACACTGTCATTCGGATTCTACCTTGCATTCAGAAAGAATTTGTGTGGTGGGCTCAGGAATGTCACCTAAACAAGGAACTCTCTGTGACCCAACCAGAGGCAAGTCAGATATTAACGACGGACGCCTCGGAGTCGGCCTGGGGAGCTCATTTCAAAGGAAAATGGATTCAAGACCTTTGGCCCCCAGAGCTACTTCACTTGCATATCAACATGAAAGAGATGCTGGCAGTTCAGTTTGCTTTGAAGCGTTCAAGGGCCTACTTCAACCAGGACTGGTGTTGATTCGAACAGACAACACAACTGTCATGTGGTACATCAACAAGCAGGGGGGAACTCATTCTTACCCTCTTTGCAGACAAGCAATGCTGTTATGGGAAACTGCTTTAAATCTGCACATCACTCTTCGAGCACAGTTTCTGCCAGGAGCACAAAATACTTTAGCAGATGTTGTGAGCAGACAGATTGTGGATCCTCACGAATGGAAGTTGGACCCTCAGGTATTTCTTCAGTTGACCATGGCTTGGGGAACTCCAGACATAGTTCTGTTCGCTTCTCCTCTGAATTTCCAACTGCCACTGTTTTGCACAAGGCTGTTTCATCCAAAAGCCTGGAAAATAGATGCACTATCCTTCAGTTGGAGCAACCTTCACGTGTATGCTTTTCCTCCTTTGCCTCTTCTTCCACAGGTACTATTGAAAGTCAGGAGGGACAAACCTTGCATGCTCCTTATAGCACCGGATTGGCCCCGTCAGCATTAGTACCCTCTGTTGAGGAGCTTAATTCATGGGACCCCTTGGCCATTACCACAGATTCCTCACTTATTGTCTCAGGAAAACAATCATTTTCTCAATGTCAGGGTGCAATCCCTACACCTGACAGCCTGGCGCATTCTGTTTTAAGGAAGGAGGGCCTTCAGCTCCCTCAACAAGTTTTGGATGTTATTTTGGAAGCCAGACGACCTAGTACTCGAAAGGTTTATGCTGATAAATGGAAGAGATTTTTTCTTTGGAGTTCAGCTAAAGGCTTTGATGTCAAATTGCCTAATTTGAGTTGTACATTGCAATATTTGACTGTTTTATTGGACAAGGGTTTGTCCTTCTCTTCTGTAAAAGTGCATGCTGCAGCTATTTCTGCTCACTATGATTGTGACCCTCCTTTGTTTTCACATCCATTGGTTAAACAGTTTCTTAGAGGGGCAAAGAATATAAGACCCCCACGAAGAGCTCCTACTCCTGCCTGGGATCTTAATTTTGTTTTGGAAAAGCTGACTCTGCCTCCTTTTGAACCTGCTGCTACAGCTGAATTGAAGTTGTTGTCTTGGAAGACTGCTTTTTTGTTGGCTGTTACTTCTGCTAGAAGGGTATCTGAATTACAGGCCCTAATGGCAGTGGAACCTTTTCTGATTTTTCACAAGGACAGAGTTTCCTTACGTACTAATCCTACTTTTATGCCTAAAGTGATTTCTAATGTGGCATTGAATCAATCTATACATTTGCCTACTTTTTATGCTGACCCCCAAAATAAAGGGGAAAAAGTTTTGCATTCTTTGGATGTACATAGGCAGTTAAGATATTATTTGAACAGAACCAAAGAGTTCAGAAGATCTCAACAGTTATTTGTTTCTTTTGCTTTGACTTCACAAGGGAAAGCTGTCTCGAAACAAACTATTTCCAAGTGGATTGGCCATTGTATTGCTTTTTGTTACTCTCATCATGGAAAGGATGTTCCAGTTGGGATCAGGCCTCATTCTACTAGGGCTACGGCCACCTCTACTGCTTTTTTAAGGGGGGTAGCTACTAAAGACATTCTAGAGGCAGCTACTTGGAGTTCTGTACATACATTTACAAAGCATTATCATTTACCTCTTTATTCTAGGTCTCGGGCTGGGTTTGCCACTGCAATCTTACAGGGCATGTTAGCAGCTCCTAATGCTATTTAGTTAGCCAGCCTCCCTTTTTTCCGTTGCTCTGGGATTCTACCCATATGTAAGGACTGCAGCAATGGGAGACGAAGAACATAGTACAGTTTTGTACCTACCATAAATGTAGATGTTCGAGGATCTCCATTGCTGCAGTCCAATTTTCCCTCCCTCCTTCCCCCTTTCTTTTTTAGGTTGGGTTTTGGGTGGTGTTTTTTGCATTCTGACGTCTGAGGCAAGAAAGACTGAGGATATGGCGTCGGTCATGCGCATTTGTACTGGCACGTACTGACGTCAGTCTTGGGCGCCGATGACCGATGCCGGTTCTAGCCCTTTGGTATTCGGGCCGATGGTGGACAGCGGACTACCCATATGTAAGGACTGCAGCAATGGAGATCCTCTAACATCTACATTTATGGTAGGTACAAAACTGTACTATCTGAGGGAAGGTAGAAGATGGTGATGGGTTATGGGTAAGGGACAGGAGCTTGGAGCTCAGAGCAGATGCTTGAAAAGTTGCCGGCTCTGATCCGATATGGATCCAAACACCCACAGGTTGCAGAAAAATTAAGTGCAACTACTCAGATGGAGTGTTACGGTGAGTGCATTACTTTTTTCTTTTAATATGTCTGAACTTCAGAAATAAGGAGGTCGCTCTTTTTTATTTAGGAGTATATAGTTTTTTTTTTTTTTTTTTTTTTTTTTAATTATTATTTATTTATTTATTTTTTGTCAGAATTTCAAGGCATGCAATTACTAGGAAGGATAAGATATTTTTCCATCAGAGGCACAACTACGACAGTCTTATAAAAGTTTGCCTACTGCTGGGAAACAGCCAATTAGCCATTCACCCATACTTTCTTCAGACATTACATGCTAAGCATTATTTGTAGAACCAGGGCAGGATTTGCTGCAGCAGACTTAAATGGTATGTTGTCTTCGTCCATAGGATACTAGACACCAGAAGAACTGGAAGAGAAGGCCCTGGGAATCTTTAAAGCTGTGACCACAGCAGTCACTTAGCTGTATTATGTTCTTTGTCCAAGTCATAAAGCCTGGCCTCATTTAGGGGTGGCATTGAAGGTAGTCTCTCCTTTCTCTGTCTGACTTGCAAAGACTTCTGTTTAGGGTGTTGTCCAACTCTTCCTGCCCTCATTGACCAGTCATCCTGAGCCATAGTTCCTTTTGACAATTGTGACCCGTTGCTTTTAAGTTTGGGGGCTGCTTTTTCTTTAGTTTTTACTTCCACTTTTTTTGGGACATTTGGGGTTCTTGTCCTTACTACCTTATAGGTAGAGTCCCCAAATTAGAAATAACATTGAGCAATTCCTCATAATTATCATGCTGTTTTGTAATTAAAATAACTTATAGCAACTTGGGTAATCTATATACCAGGGTGCCCAAGAAGGCAGCAGTGTCATAATCAGGATTTTCTTTATCCTGTGACTGTTTACACTTTTGGTGCATTTACTATCACACACAGTCTTGTCCTTCCATGTTATCTCTAACTTCCATTGTCTGCTTTTGGTGGAGGAGCAAATCTCCTCAAACTTCTCACCCTTTTCCAACTTGCCTTTCTCTCCCTTATGTTAGGAGTTGGGAAGTTACTGTCTATTTTCAGGCATCATGGCAATAACCATTAAATACAAATCATGATCAGATCAGCCAAAAAAAATTGCTTTCTTGCTTCAAATCTGACTCGCCTGCCTGTTCAGAGATCGCCTCTACTTTTCCTGTACAAAAGGTAAGATAGCGTGTAACTCATGAGGAGTTAATTGTAAGAGTTTGAAAATGCATCCTCTTGCTGTAATTGCTTCAGTCATGGTCTATACCAAATTGGTTGCATAGTTTGAAAAATGGTGGTGGTGGGTTAATACCCCGCAAAGATGATTTGGTATTTGCTTGTCTGAGTAACTGGTTCAGATTATATGTTACAAGGCAGATTTGCAGAGTTTTGACAATGCTGCAAACCTGTGATTCCTCAAGCAAACTTTGAAGAATTTTCCCTCCGGTAGATAGCAAATGTTGGAGGTGTGATGAGGAAGGAAGAGGCGGCCAGGAACATGATTTTTTTTTTTTTTTTTTTTTTTTTTTTTTTTTTGTGAGTAATACATTAGCATATTTTAAAAAATTCCTTACAAAATGCTCTTGTCAGAAATATTGCGGCAGCAAATGGCTGTAAATATGGTAATTCTTTTAATCTAGAGCACAGGATATGAATTGCCTAGAACATAGTAAGGCCTTAAGTTAATTCTTTTGGCTACCAAAAAAGCAAATTGAAATCAAAATCTGCAACTGTATTTAAAATATTAAAATATTGTAAAAGAGAAGTAACTGAAAATGTGAATATTAGAAAAGGGAAGGAGCAAACTGTGGAATTAAATGGAATTTGTTCGATCAGTACTTCCAAAATAATGTTTGAGGAGAACTGAGGTTTAAGGGAATGCAGGAAATTAATCAATGTATGTAACAATGGACTGAACCGAATAACAGTTATAAAGAAAGAAAACGTATGTAATGTATGTAAATTTTAAAAATATATGATTTTTCTTTTCTGTTAATGTATGTGTGCCTGTGTCTGAAGTGATTTAATAAAGGTGCTTAATAAAACGAAGACTTTCTGTGCCACAGATGTTAGCAATACAAGTCTTGCCTCATAAAAGCTGGCTTTCTGCAGCTTACTGGGGATTAGGTGAATCAGAGGTAAGACTTGCAGCTGGCCGGGGGAAAAAATGAGTTCTTGCCCATGTCTGCCAACATGGCAGTTTGGAGCAAAACCTTCTCTAGTTATACGTCTTTCTTGGAGGACAAGTCTACTCCTGCCTTTCCCTACCTCGCATTACAGATGCTGCAGGACTGCCACAGTTTCCTTCCTTGGTCACTGTTGCAGTATTCTTTACTATTGGGATATTCTGCTGAGGGAGCCATTCATCCAGCCAGCATACTAAAGCTTGAGCCCTTCCATGCGGCCTGTCAGATTTATGTGCTACGTTGGAAGTGTAAGGTACACAAGTAACACAAACACAAAACCCTCAGAACTATTGTACCAGTAGTGTGAGTGCAGTGTTTTGTTTTTGGTCTGTAGGTTGTACACTTAGGTGCAGCCTACCAAGCCTTGGACATGCACGTACCCCATTGGGAATCCTTCCTTTTTCTTTAGCTCTGTTTATTGCAGGCATGTGTCATCCAGAAAGAGGAAATGAGATTATGGTAAGCAGATTCCCTGTAATGACGGACTCAAGTGCCATTTTTGTTTGTGCTTAAAGCAATCATAGTGATCCATTTGCCAGGCCTTCATTCCTAAGAACCTGCACAGATGTCTGTCTTGTCTGTGTGTGTGTTGAAAATCAGTGCCTTAAGCTTCTTGCTTAATGTATCATGACTTTAGAATCTTCCCTCTTTGATAAGCCAGCCTTTTTAAAAAGAAAATCGAAACTGAAGTCTGATACTACTTTTGTACGACTTCTGCCAGATGTCTCTTGCCCAAGACAGCAGATGTTCTTCGTGTTTCACTGTTGCAGTCATTACATTTGGGTTTTCTGCTTGCAGGTAGCCCTCAGTCGGCCTGATTAACAAAGTCTTGTGTCCCACGTCGGTTGCTGTCCCTTCTTCCAGGTTGTCAGGGGTGTAAAACATGCAGCTAATGCCATTACATCAGTCTTTCTTGCCGTGCTCGAAGCAGAAGCAGTTCGCAAGTGCCGGTTGGCTCACTCCTGTATTTTTCGTTTTCGAGTTTCAGAACCAAAGTCTTCAACTAAAGCTATCCCGTTGGGGAAACTTTTTCTTGCTCCTTACCGATATCAGTAAAAGTTGTTAATTGCATTACTTGTTGAAAGCAAATACCTCAAAGATTTTCATTCGTACTGTATTCCTTGCCTAGGCCCTGACCACGATGTACCTTGCTGTCGGTTTTGTGCTTTATTTAATCAGCACACTATCTGTCATCGGTATATTTTTGCCTCTAAATATTTCGGTTTAATTATCCAGAAATGTCTGATGTTCTTCATTCCACATTGCTGCAGTCCTAACCATTGGGTAGTCCGCTGTCCAGTCGGCCCGAATACCAAAGTATATGGCTGACGTCGGTCAAGGCGCATTAGACTGATGTCAGGACGTCAGGGTACTAATGCGCATGACCGACGTCATATCCTCAGTCTTTTTTGCCGCATGGTCCGATGCAGAAGCAGTTTTGCAAGTGCAGGTTGGCGTTCTGAAAATTTTCCGAAGTCGGAGTTTCAGACCGAATCAAAGTTGGCTAAGTACCCCGTTGGGGAACATTTTGGTTTTTTTCTTGCCTCAGTATTTAACCGGATGTCAGAAAAAGTGAATAACTGTATTTCTTGTGGGAAGCAGATACCTCATAGGGATTACCATACTTTGTGTATACCTTGTTTAGGGCCTGAGCACGACGTTGTTGGTTGCCGCTCTTGTGCTAGATTTAACAAACGCACTATTAAGAGAAGGTTAGACTGTGCCAGGTTAGTGTTTGGGAAGCGTTGTAATTATAAAATGCCGTCGGATGCTCCGACGCCCGCTTCGTCCAAAAAGCGCAAGGACAAATCAGCAAAGCCTAGGGTTGATGAACCGGCTGTCCCGGACGTCGGTTCTTTAGAAGGCTCAGTGGAGCCAGAGGTTTTGCCAGGAGTTTCTTTGGAGTCTCAGGCAGAGTCTTTACTGTTACAGGATGTGCCCTCTCAGGAGGTAGGCCAGGCTGAGGGGGCTTCTCAGGTAACTGTTCTTCCCTCTCTTCCCAAGGTAGTTAGAGCCTCTCCTTCTGTTTCCAAAACTTCTTTGAGAGGTAGGCCAAGTTTAGCTTCAGTGGGGGCTTCTCCTAGCACTTCAGGTTCTGTGCCTAAGAAACATATGCTTAAAATGGCAGAAGATTTAATTACTATGATTAGAGGCTCTATGCCCCCTCCTGATAAGAGGCCTAGGGTGGAACCTGAGTTTGAGAGTTTGGAACAGTGTTCAGAGGCTTCTGAGTCTTCTGCGGAAGACTTGCAGGAGTTTCCTCCTTATTCTGATTCTGATATGGATGATTCCACTCCTACAGCTTCTCCTCCTGAGGATTTCTCATTTTCAGAGACTCTGCATTCCATGAGGGAACACTTTAAATGGGAAGGCCAAGATTACTCTGATTCCAGGAAAAGGCTTAGGGAATTCTTATTTTTACCCCAGCATAGGCCCTTAGCTATACCTCCTGTGTTGAATGTGGTGGAAGATGTTTTTGCAGAGGCTTCCCTGAACCCTGATTCTTTGCCTCCTGCCCCTGTTAAACCTGATAGGTACTATAGGGTGCCCGAAGCTCATAAGTATCTGTTTAAGAGTCCTAGGGCGGACCCAGAAACTGTTTCTCAGGGGCCTAAAGGTGTTAAGGCCTCTGTTGTTAAAAATCCTGTTCCCACTGATAAAGAGGCAAGGGCTTTGGATAGGTGGGGAAAGAAAGTGTATACTTCTTCCACTTTAGCCATGAGAGCGTTGAATTGTCAGTTTCACATGCTAAAATATCAAAATTATCTCCTTTCACAATTGAAATCTAAGGTGGATGCTTTGGCGGAAGGTATAGAGTGTAAAGAGTTGCTGGATTTAGTTCATGTGTCTGAACAAGTGGGTAAGCATTCTTTGCAATGTGGTTTTGATGCTGTGCAGGCCTCCTCGAGGGTGGCTGCCACTAGTTCTGTTCTTCGCAGGCATGCCTGGTTGAGGGATCAGAATTTAGCAGAGCATGTTAAGACTATGATTTTGGATGCTCCTTTACAGTCTGATGTGTTATTTGGTTCGCCTGTGGAAGCAGTTTTAAAGAAAATGGAGGACAAAGCTAAGTCTATGCAAACTGTTAAAGATTTTTGCAGGTGCAGCCACCAAAGTTTAGTAGAAATTGGCCTACTAAGGGATGGACATATCCTGCTTTTGATTCCCAGTCTAGGGGTAGGTCTAGGCGTGGTAGGGGCAGAGCTCAAGGTTCTTTTAGGCCTAGAACAGGGGGTTCACCTGCTCAGACTTCTGGTGAGGGCAGGGGTCAGTCCTTTCGTAAACAGACCCAATGACCTGCCTTTTCAGCTGCCAGTAGATTCTCGTCTGGTAGCTCCTTTGGGAGGAAGACTGTCTCTTTTCAAAGAAAATTGGGATTTAATCACTCAAGACAGATGGGTGTTGGATATCATTCACCACGGTTACAGGTTTTCTTTCCATACATTGCCCCCTTTCAAAGGCATGCCAGACGTTCCTCCTCCACAAAGGGAAGAGGCTCACAAGCAAATTTCTCTGTTACTCCAAATAGGGGCCATTCAGCCAGTCCCTATACCAGAAAGGGGCCTAGGATTTTATTCTCGCCTGTTCCTAGTACCAAAGAAGGGGAACACGTGGAGACCAATTTTGGATTTATCTATCCTCAACACTTATCTGGACATTCCCAAGTTCAAGATGTTGACGTTACAACAGCTTTTACCTCTGCTGGGCAAAGATCATTGGATGGTAACTTTAGATCTCAAGGAAGCTTACCTTCATGTGCCTATAAGACTGAGTTGCAGGAAGTATCTGCGTTTCGAGCTGGAAATTCTCATTATCAGTTCTCTGCATTGCCCTTTGGCTTATCTACTGCCCAGAGTATTCACAAAGGTTCTGGCTCCAGTGATAGCTTACTTCAGGCTAAAAGGAATTCAAATCTATCCTTACTTGGACGACTGCCTGATTCTGGCTCAAGAAAAGGAAGACCTTCTACAGCATCTGGAATATGTCATAGCAGTGCTAAGATGCCTAGGGTATTCTGTGAACGAAATAAAGTCCAGTCTAGTACCCTCTCAAGACATGTGCTTTCTGGGTGTGAGACTGAATACAGCAGCCCAGATGGCCTTTTTAACCCCGGACAAACAAAAGAATCTTTCCAGTTACTTCCATCAGCTATCTCTTCTGTCCGGGCTGACTGCAAGGACAGTCCTTCAAGCCTTAGGGTTCATGGCATCTTGTATTCTGGTGCTTCCCAATGCCAAACTGCATATGAGGAAGCTACAATGGTATCTCAAAATGTATGGACACAGCACTGCCAGGATTTGGACACTGTCATTCAAATAATACCTTGCATTCAAAAGGAATTTTTGTGGTGGGCTCAGGAATGTCACCTAAACAAGGGACTCTCTGTGACCTGGCCAGAGGCGAGTCAGATTCTAACGACAGATGCCTCAGACATTGCTTGGGGAGCTCATCTAAATGGAAAGTGGATACAAGACAAGTGGCCTGCCAGACTACAGCATCTACATATCAACATGAAAGAGATGTTAGCAGTCCAATTTGCATTAATGGCTTTCAAGGAGTTACTTCTTCCAGGGCAGGTGTTGATTCTAACAGACAACACAACTGTCATATGGTACATCAACAAACAAGGGGGAACACATTCTTACCCATTGTGCAGGCAAGCAATGATTTTATGGGAGACTGCGCTCAGCTTGCAACTAACTCTTCAGGCAAGGTTTCTGCGGAGCACAGAACTCCTTAGCAGATGTGTTAAGCAGACAAATCATGGATCCCCACGAGTGGAAACTGGATCTTCATGTATTTCAAAAGTTGACAGTGTCCTGGGGAACTCCAGACATAGATCTGTTCGCTTCTCCACTAAACCACCAGCTGCCAAAGTTTTGCACAAAGAGGTTTCATCACACAGCTTGGAAAGTGGATGCTCTTTCTTTCAGTTGGAAAAATCTTCATGTGTATGCGTTTCCACCTCTGCCTCTTCTTCCAAAGGTGCTTCTAAAGGTCAGACAAGACAAGCCAAGGATGATTTTAATAGCTCCAGATTGGCCTCGGCAGCACTGGTACCCATTACTGAGGAGTCTAGTAAAGAAGCCTCCATGGCCTTTACCCTTGCTTCCACACCTGTTGTCTCAGAGAGACGGCCACCTGCTCAATGTCAAGCTTCACTCTCTTCATCTAACAGCCTGGCATATTCTGTTTTGAAAGACAGCCGGTCTCAACTTCCTCAACAAGTTTTAAATGTGATTATGGAAGCTAGAAGACCTAGTACAAGGAAAGTGTACGCAGAAAAATGGAAGAGATTTTTATTTTGGAGTGCAGCAAGGAATTTGGAGATTTCTGAGCCTAATTTGAGTGTGGCTCTTCAATATCTTACTGAGTTATTGGACAAAGGTTTGTCCTTCTCTTCCATTAAGATTCATGCTGCAGCAATTTCAGCTCACTATGATTGTGACCCACCATTGTTTTCGCATCCTTTGTTCAAGCAGTTTCTCAGAGGGGCAAAGAATATAAGACCCCCGTAGAGCTCCTACTCCTGCTTGGGATCTCAATTTTGTGTTGGAAAAACTTACTCTACAACCTTTTGAGCCTGCGGGTACTGCTGAATTGAAATACTTGTCATGGAAGACTGCTTTTTTGTTGGCTATTACTTCTGCAAGAAGGGTTTCTGAGTTGCAGGCCCTTATGGCAGTAGAGCCCTTTCTGATTTTCCATAAGGATAGGGTATCATTACGTACTAATCCTTCCTTTATGCCTAAGGTGGTTTCTAGTGTGGCTTTAAACCAAACTATTCATTTGCCTACTTTCTATGCAGATCCCCAAAATAAAGGGGAAAAGATTTTGCACACTTTAGATGTACATAGGCAGTTGCGTTATTATTTAAGCAGGACTAAGGATTTCAGGCAGTCTCAGCAGTTTGTTTCTTTTGCTTTGAGTTCTCAGGGCAAGCCTGTGTCTAAGCAAACTATTTCTAAGTGGATTGGGTTTTGCATTTCATTTTGTTATTCCCATCATGGCAAGGAGATTCCAGCTGGGATTAGGCCTCATTCCACTAGGGCTACTGCCACTTCAACAGCATTTCTAAGGGGGGTGGCAACTAAGGATATTTTGGAGGCAGCTACTTGGAGTTCAGTGCATACTTTCTCTAAGCATTACCACCTTCCTCTCTACTCTAAATCTAGGGCTGGTTTTGCCACAGCTATTTTGCAAGGCATGTTGACAGCTCCTGCTTCCTTATGATTTGCCAGCCTCCCTTACCTCTGCTTTGGGATTCTACCCAATGGTTAGGACTGCAGCAATGTGGAATGAAGAACATAGTACAGTTTTGTACCTACCATAAATGTAGATGTTCGAGGATCCACATTGCTGCAGTCCAATTTACCCTCCCTCCTTCCCCTCTGTGTTTAGGGGTGGTGGTGTGAGTTACTATATATTATTGTACATTTGTATATATTGTATATATGTTTGGTGCAGGGTTTTTTGGTGTTTTGGTTTGGGCCTTGTCTTTTTAGGCTCTTCTGACATCTGGGGCAAGAAAAGACTGAGGATATGACGTCGGTCATGCGCATTAGTACCCTGACGTCCTGACATCAGTCTAATGCGCCTTGACCGACGTCAGCCATATACTTTGGTATTCGGGCCGACTGGACAGCGGACTACCCAATGGTTAGGACTGCAGCAATGTGGATCCTCGAACATCTACATTTATGGTAGGTACAAAACTGTACTTTAGCCATCCGACTACCGGGATTCTGAAAAAAACACAAAGATAAAGACAGAGGCAGGCTGCCGAGGTCCAAAACTGCCGACGACGCTTCTAAGCCTGTCGCCAGTTCGCCAGTACTCAGACGCTTTCGCAGCCCCTGATACCCGCTACTTCTGATTCGCAGGCCTCTACTGAGACACATTCAGTGTCCGATATGCCGTGAGATGCTTCAACTATGGAACTCGCGGTTGTCTCTACCTTGGATGGGTCTGGAGCCGCTGTGCAGCACTGACCTCTAAGGGTGTATTCAGGCCTACAGACTTGCATATTAAACAGACCCCACCTTTTTTACTTGGGCCTAAATCTCGATCCATGCCTAAAAAACGATGCCCAGGCCACATGCTCAGGCCTGTATGCCTAAAAAAACAAATAATGGCTGAAGATCTAATAATGCTAATCAGGGGTAGCCAACCCTGCCCCCTTTCTAAGAGGCCTAGGACTGAAGTTGATTATGAATCTTCTGATCAGGATTCTGTTTTTTCTGATGATCTGGATTTGCCCTTATCTACTTACGAGGATTCTGATGCAGAGGACTCCATTCCCTCTGCTTCCCCTCCTGAGAAGTTTTCTTTTGGGGAACCTTACATACTCTAAGGGAGCATTTCCACTGGGAAAGCCAGGACTTTTCTGATTCAAAAAAAGAGGACTTAAACTATTCCTCTTGTACTAGACATTGTTGATACTTTTTTGGAATCTAGTTTGGCCCCCGATTCCCTGCCTCCTGCTCCCAGAAAACCTGACAGATAATACAGGGTCCCTGAGTCCCACAAGTTCCTTTTTAAAAATCCTATTGCAGATCCAGAGACTATTTCACAGGGGCCCAAGGGCATTAAGGCTTCTACTGCTAAAAATCCTACCCCTTCTGATAGAGACTCCAGGGCGCTGGATACATGGGGTAAGAAGGTTTACACTTCTGCAACCTTGGCCATTAGGGCTTTAAACTGCCAGTTTCATATTTTAAAGTATCAGCAACATGTTATTGGACTGCTTAAACAGAAAATGATGAAAATTCCTGACTGTATGGAAAATAAAGAATTACAGGATTTAATGCATCTGATGTCCTTCAAGAATGCAACTGCAGTCCTTACATATGGGTTGTCCTGCCTCAGGCAGCCCTTCGGTCGTCTGGATTCCAAAGTCTGGGTCCGGCGTCGGCTGATGTCGCCTCTTCCCCGACGTCAGAGCGACTGGGGTATAAAAGCATCAGTCGATGTCATCTTCTTCTGTCTTTCTTGCCGCGTGGTGCCCGAAGCAGAAGCAGTTCGCAAGTGCCGGTCGGTCAGCTCCTGTGTTTTCAGTTACCGAAGTCATCAAAAAGCTAAGTACCCCGTTGGGGAACCTTTTCTTGCCTCAGCCGATGTCGGATAAAACTGCAAAAGTTAATAACGGTTTGTCTTGTGGTAAACAAATACCTAACTTAAAAACTCGCAAACCCAGTAAACAACAAAAAAGCGAGCTGGAACACAGCAGAATTTGCTGAAGACGTTTTTGGGGAAAATTACTCCTATATCATGCCGTCGGAACAACCGACATCACTTATTTCCAAAAAAAAACGGAAGGACCGGGGCCGACATTCTCGGCCCGCGACTTCCACCGACACCACGCCAAAACCTACCGCGAGTGCATCTGTCTCCTCGGAGGGCGGTAATTCAACCACTCCAGACCAACGACACCGCTTTACTGCACACTTCGGTCCCGGAGGCTTCCCCGGTGCCAGTTGTTGATTTTCCTCCTGAAACCGAAACCCAAGTTTTGCCTGACACCATACCGGTGGACAAAGTTACTCCTGCCCGTGGGGCAGTTAGGACATAGTGTTTATGTCCATCAAGGCCTACACACGTGCTAAGGCTGCCAACCAGGCTAAGTCTCTCCCTCCTAAATCTTTTTCTCAGGGTCCCACTTCTGATAAACAGATCATGACTTTAGCTGCAGATCTTATTTCATTAATCAGAGGCTCTCAGGCTTATCCAGACAGGGGTTCTCAGCCGCCTGCAGATAAAAGGCCTAGGGTTGAGCAGACAGATAACCTTTTCCTCAGATGAAGCCTCTGGCGACTCAGGTCATTCAGATTTCCAGGAAGAATCCTTCCAGGCCTACGAGGATTCTGATGCTGATGAATCTATTCCCTCTGCCTCTCCTCCTGAGGATATTTCTTTCGGGGAAATTCTCCACTCCGTGAGAGAGCATTTTCAGTGGCAGGGCCAGGATTTCTCGGACTCCAGGAAAAGGCTTCGGACCTTCCTTAAGTTACCCGAGCACAGGCCTTTAGCTATTCCCCCAGTGTTAGATGTATTGGATGATGTGTACTCAGACTCCAGTACTTCTGATTCTCTCCCTCCTTCTCCTGTCTAGCCTGACCGATATTATAGGGTTCCTGAAACTCATAAGCATCTCTTTAAGGCCCACTCTGTTGACCTAGAAACTATTTCTCAGGTGCCCAAAGGAGTGGCCACTTCCATGACCAAGAATCCTTTGCCCGCAGACAGGGAAGCTAGGTCCCTGGAGAGGTGGGGTAAGAAAGTCTATACCTCTACCACCCTTGCCATGAGGGCTCTTAACTGTCTTTTTCATATGTTTCAGTATCAGGATTTCCTGATGGATGATTTGCAGATAGTTAGCCTCTCCTGAGCCTTTAGATAGAAAGGCTTTGCAGGATTTGGTTCATAATACTCAGCAGGTTAGCAATCATTTTCTTCAGTGGTTATGATGCATTGGAAGCTTCATGTAGGGCAGCTATGACAGGGGCCATCATACGTAGACATGCTTGGTTGAAGGAACAGTCATTGCCAGACCATGTTAAAGTAAAGCTTCTAGATGCACCTCTGGAAAAAGACAAGCTATTTGGTGCTAATGCACAGGGTGTGTTGAAATCAATTGAGGAAAAGGCTAAATCAGTACAAACAGTCAAAGAATTCCTCCAGGTTCAGCCACCAAGGTTCAGCAGGAATTGGCCTTCAAAGAATTGGTCCTTTCCAGACACTGACAAGTTTCAAAGGGGAAAAAGCAGGCGTGCTCTAGGTAGAGGGCAATTCCGAGGCTCCTACAGGGGCCGCCAATGGCAACCAACTAATCAGAGAAGTGGCGCAGAGACTCCCACTGCTCCACAGAGGCAATCACAATGACTTGTCTTTGACACCACCAACCAAGGCTCAAAAAGAAGCTCCTTTAGGCGGAAAGTTATCCTTATTTTCAAAAAATTGGCATGTTTTTACAAAGGACGGATGGATTTTGAACATAATAGACAAAGGTTACAGGTTCCACTTCCATACCTTACCAGCAAGACAAGGCATGCCAAACCTGCCACACAATCAAAGGGCAGAGGCACTCATACAAGTTTCAAAGCTGCTACAGATCAAAGCAATAGAAAAGGTTCCTCCTCCGGAACAAGGCCAGGGATTCTACTCAAGACTGTTCCTTGTTCCAAGAAAAGAAAAGCAATGGAGACCTGTACTGGACTTGTCCGCTCTAAACACTTTTCTCATTGTGCCAAAATTCAAAATGCTGACGTTACAGCAACTTTTTCACATGCTGGGCAAGGGGTCTTGGCTGGTTACTCTGGACCTCAAGGAGGCATACCTGCATGTCCCAATCAGACACAGCTGCAGAAGATACCTCAGATTTCTTGCAGGGTCAGAGCATTATCAATTCTCAGCATTGCCTTTTGGCTTATCTACTGCGCCCAGAGTATTCACAAAATGCCTGGCATCAGTAATTGCACATTGCAGACTTCAGGGGATACAAATATACCCTTATCTGGACGACTGCCTTATACAAGCGGACAGCCAGCAAGCCTTGATAAGAAACTTGGACTATGTCATTCACTTACTACAGGCTTTGGGATACACAGTCCACATTCAAAAATCAAGATTACTGCCATCCCAACAAATAATTTTTCTAGGAGCCAAACTGGACACAAATTCACAAATGGCTTTCCTCACAGAAGAAAAACAAGAACAATTACCAGATTACTTCAAAAGCCTAGCAAAGCACACCCAGATGACTGCAAGGAAAATCCTGCAGGCCCTGGGTTTCATGGCATCTTGCATTCTCCTGATCCCACTGGCAAGACTACACATGAGAAAACTACAATGGTACCTAAAAAGTCTATGGTCTCAACACAGCCGCAACTTAGAAGCAATTATTCCACTCATTCCATGTCTACAAAAGGAATTTTTGTGGTGGGCACAAGCAAGCCAGCTAAACAAAGGCATGTCTCTCAACAAACCTCAAGTAAGCCAAACCATTACAACAGACGCCTCAGATCATGGATGGGGGGCGCACATGGAAGGCAGATGCATTCAAGGGCAATGGGCTCCCCGGGAATTGCATCTGCACATCAATCAAAAAGAGATGCTGGCAGTGATTCATGCAATCGAGGCCTTCGGAAAATTTCTTCAACAAGGTCATCTGCCAATAGACAGACAACACCACTGTTATGTGGTACATAAACAAGCAGGGAGGCACTCATTCTTACCCCCTTTGCAGACTAACAATGACTCTTTGGGAAAAGTCCCTGAAACTGAACTTACAGTTGCAATCCCAGTTTGTCCAAGGCAGGGACAATATTCTGACGGACAGTCTAAGCAGAAACATTATGGATCCCCATGAATGGATGTTGCATCCAGACATTTTTTCACAAATAACTCATGCATGGGGAAGGCCGGACATGGATCTTTGCCTCACACCTCAATCATCATCTGAAGAAGTTCTGCTCAAGGACACACCATCCTCAAGCCTGGAGAATAGATGCTCTCTCCTTCAGTTGGAATTCTCTAACAATCTATGCATTCCCGCCTCTACCATTAATGACCAAGGTGTTACTGAAGATCAAAGCAGAACAACCGAAAGGCATTTTGATTGCTCCAGACTGGCCAAGACAGCACTGGTACCCATTACTAAGGAGCATAACTCGCACCAGACCGCGGCCCCTGCCTCTATGGCCTCTACTTATAACTCAGCACAATTACAGGACTGTTCATCCAAACCTGCAAACATTGCAACTGTCAGCTTGGAGGGTTACATGACTTCTCCCCATATTTCTCTCTCCAAAAAAGTTCAAGAGATCCTACTGGAAGCACGCAGGCCTTCCACCAGAAAAACTTGTTTAGCCAAATGGAAGAGGTTCAACATCTGGAATGCCAACAAGGGTCAGGATGCATCCGTAATGAACATCCCACAGATTCTAGAATACTTGGCAGAAATGTTTCACAATGGCCTTTCATATTCTTCCATAAAAATACACGCTTCAGCAATTTCAGCAAAATACAACTGTGATCCACCTGTGTTTTCACATCCTTTGCTAAGACAGTTTCTAAGGGGGATAAAGAATATCAAACCTCCAAGAAAACCACCAGTGCCTGCATGGGACCTCAATTTCGTCTTGGAAAAATTAACTCTCCCTCCTTTTGAGCCAGCAGCATTTTCAGAATTGCAATTTCTCTCCTGGAAAACAGTTTTCCTGTTGGCAATTACTTCAGCAAGAAGAGTCTCGGAGATGCAGGCCCTCATGGCAGTACCTCCATTTCTCATTTTTCATCAGGACAGAGTCTCTTTAAGAACCACTCCTTCAATCATGCCAAAAGTGATATCCAGGGTTTCTCTAAACTTAGCAATTCACCTGCTTACTTTCTTTCCCAATCCTCAAAATAAAGGAGAAAAACTTCTGCACACTTTGGACATACACAGACAATTGCGCTATTACTTGGATAGAACGAAGGCCAACAGAAAGTCTGACCAACTATTTGTAGCTTACGCTCCTGGAGTACAAGGGAAGGCAATTTCCAAACAAACAATTTTAAAATGGATTGGAAACTGCATCAGATTCTGCTACTCTTTCCATGGAAAAGGTGTGCCAGCCAATATCAGGCCGCACTCCGCCAGAGCTACAGCCATCTCCACAGCCTTTTTAAGAGGGGTGGCTACAAAGGACATTCTAGAAGCTGCTACATGGAGCTCCGTGCATACATTTTCCAAGCATTACAACCTGCCTTTATATTCCAGATCCCGAGCAGGCTTTGCTTCTGCAGTCCTGCAGGGCATTTTAGCTACACCATCATTATCTTAGATCCTACCACCCCCAGCTTAGCTATGGTATTCAACCCATATGTCAGGACTGCAGTTGCATTCTTGAAGGACATAGTGCAGTTTTGTACCTACCATAAATGTAGATGTCCGATAGATATGCAACTGCAGTTAGGTTTTCCCTCCCTCCTACCCCTCTGTAATTATCTTTTTGGGTCCACTCCCCCTTTTTCATATTAGCTGGGGATAGTATTTATGGTATATCTGTTTATTACTGTTGTGCATGTCTGGAATTTTATCCATTCTCTAAATTTAGCCTTCCTTGGAGGGCACCTGGCATCTGGGGCAAGAAGCAGTGAAGATGGCGTCCGCTGATGCTTTTATACCCCAGCCGCTCTGACGTTGGGGAGGAGGCGACATCAGCCGACGCCGGACCCAGACTTTGGAATCCAGCCGACCGAAGGGCTGCCTGAGGCAGGACAACCCATATGTCAGGACTGCAGTTGCATATCTATCGGACATCTACATTTATGGTAGGTACAAAACTGTACTTTTTCTTTCCTGAACCCAAAAATGAGGGGGATAGGATAACTCCATATTTTGGATGTCCACAGGCATTGCAGGTTTCGTCTTGACAGAACTAAATATTTCAGGTGTTCGGATCGATTGTTAACTTCTTATGAAGGTAAAAAGGGTCAATCTGTGTCAAGACTAACTTTTTCCATATGGTTGGCTAAAGCAATCATCTTTTATTATAATCACCACAAAACTATTTGATGGTCAAGACCCATTCCACCAGGGCCTTGGTTTCATCTATGGTTTCTTGAAAAGGGTTAGATTCTAGTTGCAGCAAACTTAATCCTCATTTCATACTTTTACAACGCACTATAAACTTTATTCCTTCTCTAGGTTTAGATCAGGTTTTGTGCAGATTATTCTCTAAGGGTCCCTGGACTCCTTACACCACCCAAAATTTATAAGCTATGGTAGTCTACTCGTATAGCTTAGGCTACTTCAGCAGTAATCAAAATGATGAACATAGTGCAGATGTTCGTCGTGTTTCTCTGTTGCAGTCATTACACTTGGGTTATCCTGCTGGCAGGCTAGCCGCAGTCTGCCTGAATTCCAAAGTCTAGGTCCAGCGTCGGTTGCTGTCGCCTCTTCCCTGACGTCAGTGTGCCAGGGGTATAAAAGATGCAGCAGACGCCATTTTCTTCAGTCTTTCTTGCCGCGCAGTGCCCGAAGCAAAATCAGTTCGCAAGTGCCGGTTGGCTGACTCCTGAGATTTTTGAATTTGAATTTCAGATACAAAGTCTTCAATAAAGCCAAGTACCCTGTTGGGGAAACTTTTTCTTGCTCCAGACCGATGTCAGTAAAAGGTAACAATTGTATTTCTTGTGGGAAGCAAATACCTCATAAGGATTTTCATTCTTATTGTATTCCTTGCCTAGGCCCTGACCACGACGTTGCTAGTTGTCGGTTTTGTGCTATATTCAACCAATGCACTATTAAGCGTCGGTTCGATTTTGCTTTACATTTTTTTGGCAGAAGGTTTAACTATATAATGCCGTCGGAACAACCGATGACCGAAGTTCATAAAAAGCGCAAGGACAGGCACCCAAGGTCCAAAACCGACGAAGCCTCTTCTAGGCCAGTTGCCGGTTCGCCGGTTTTCAGTGAAGCGCTTTCGCAGCCCCCGACGCCCGCTACCTCAGAGCCACAGGCCATTGACGACTCCCACGTGGAGCCAGCTAGGCCTCTGGATACTCAAGGTATTAGGCACTCGGAAACTATTCCCTCAGATGGGTCCAGAGCCGCTGAGCAAGCATCGGCTTCTGAGGGTGTTTTCAGACCTACGCAGTTGTATGTAAAGCCTACTTCAGCTTCCAAAGCAAAGACTAAAGCAGTTCTAAAGACAAAGAAACAAGTACAACATTCTCCTGGACAGACTTCCATGCCTAAAATACAGATGCTCAAAATGGCCGAAGACCTATTTACCTTGATCAGGGGTTCCCATCCCCCTCCTGCCAAGTGGCCTAGGCAAGAGACAGAATAGGAATCTTCAGATCAGGTTCCCATTTCCTCTGACTCCTCTTCTGAACAGGAATACTCTTCGTCCTTATGAGGATTCTGATGCTGAAGAATCTATCCCTTTAGCCTCTCCGCCTGAGGATTATTCTTTTGGGGAAACCCTGCATGCCATGAGGGAACACTTCCACTGGGAGAGCCAAGACTACTCTGAGTCTAAGAAAAGGCTTAGAGATTTTTTTTTATTACCTCAACACAGGCCTCTGGCTATTCTTCCTGTGTTAGACATTGTAGATGTATTTCGGGAGTCCGGCCTTTCTCCCGACTCTTTACCCCCTGCTCCGTTAAATCAGACAGATACTGCAGGGTTCCAGATTCACATAAATTTCTTTATAAAAACCGTGCTGCTGACCCAGAAACTATTTCTCAGGGTCCCAAAGGGGTCAAGGCTTCTACTACAAAAAACCCTATCCCCTCTGATAGGGATTCAGGGGCGCTAGACAGATGGGGAAAAAAGGTTTACACTTCTGCTACTTTGGCTGTGAGGGCTTTAAATTGTCAATTTCATATGCTTAAATATCAGCAATACTTAATGTCACTGCTAAAACAGAAAATGTTGTCAAAATTCTGATTGTACAGAAAATAAGGAAATGCAGGATTTATTGCATGCAACTGAACAAGTGGGAAAGCATACATTGCAATGTGGTTTTGATTCTCTGGAGGCCTCTTGCAGGGCTGCATTTACGGGTTCTGTCATTAGGAGGCATGCTTCGTTAAAGGAACAGAATCTGCCTGATCATGTTAAAGCAAAATTATTAGATGCTCCATTACAGCATGATACTTTATTTGGTGTTAAAGCAGAGGAGGTGTTGAAGAAAATGGAGGACAAAGCGAAATCTATGCAAACAGTAAAGGATTTCTTACAGATACAGCCACCCAGATTTAGCAGGAACTGGCTTACAAAGAATTGGTCCTTTCCAGTGTCAGACAGGCCACAAAGGGGCAGATGCAGACGCCCCAGAGGCAGATCCCAGCCCCAGGGCTCATACAGGCCTAAACAGTGGGACGCTTCTACCTCCAAAAGCGGAGAAGACAAATCACAGCCATACAGGAAACAGTCCCAATGACTTTCCCCTGCCAGCACCAAGCACTTATCTTTTGGCAGCCCCCTTAGGGGGAAAACTAGCACATTTTTCTCAAAATTGGCACATGATCACCCAGGACAAATGGGTCTTGAATATAGTGTCCCAGGGCTACAGGTTCCACTTTAAAACCCTTCTAAGGGCAAAGGGTATGCCAGACCTGCCACACAATCAATGGGCAGAGGCACAAAAGCATGTTTCATCCCTCATGGACATTAGGGCCATTCAGCAAGTACCACAGCAAGAGCAGGGACAAGGATTTTACTGAAGACTTTTCTTGGTACCCAGAAAGGACAAGGCCTGGAGACCAATACTGGATCTGTCTATTCTAAATACATTTCTGGACGTCCCAAAATTGAAAAGGTTGACTCTGCAGCAGCTTCTGCCCATGCCCGGCAAGTAGGCTTGGCTTGTAACTTTGGACCTAAAAGAGGCATACCTGCGTATCCCAATCAGAAAATCTTGCAGAAGATACCTCAGATTCATAGCTGGCTCAATGCACTACCAATTCTCTGCATTGCCCTTTGACTTATCTACTGCGCCCAGGGTCTTCACAATATGCCTGGCACCAGTAATTGCATTTTGCAGATAGAGGAATTCAAATATATCCTTATTTGGACGATTGCCTTATTCAAGCAGAGAACAAGGACATTCTACTAAAGCACCTGGCTTTGTAAAAAGATTATTAATTTGCCTAGTGTACACCGTAAACGAAAAGAAATCAAAACTAGTACCATCTCAAGAAATAATATTCCTGGGTGCAAGCTTAAATACAACTGCCCAGATGGCTTATCTCACGCCATACAAACAAAGGCAACTGATTTCTTACTTACAAATCTTGGCAACAAAGACCCAGTTATCTGCAAGAAAAATTCTGCAGGCTTTGGGCTTCATGGCATCCTGCTAATTCCATATGCCAGACTGTATATGAGGAAACTACAATGGTATCTAAAAAGTGTTTGGACTCAACATTGTCACAGTCTGGAAACATTAATTACCCTCATTCCTTGCCTGCAGCAGGAGTTTTGATGGTGGGCACAGGCCTGTCACCACAACAATAGACAGCCATTCACCCTACCCACAGCCAGGCAGTCAATAACAGATGCATCAGATTATGCCTGGGGAGGCCCACATGTTAGGAAAATGTATTCAGGGTACATGGCCCACAAGCCATATGCATCTTCATATCAATCAAAAAGAGATGCTAGCTGTTCAAAATGCCCTGACAGCTTTCAAGGATCTACTTCATTCAGGACAACTACTGATAAGGACGGACAATACTACAGTCATGTGGTAAATAACCAAGCAGGAAGGCACGCATTCCTATCCCCTCTGCAGACAAGCCATGACTTTGTGGGACACAGCATTGACTTAAGTACACCTGCAAGCACAATTTCTGGCAGACGAACTAAGCAGAAACCTCACGGATCCCCACGAGTGGAAACTGGATCCACAAGTCTTCAGCATGATAAAGAAATGGGGATGAACAAACATAGATCTATTTGCTTCCCCTCACAACTGCCAACTACAGAGATTCAGCACAAGGACTTAACACATGCAAGCATGGAAAGTGGATGCTCTGTCATTCAGCTGGAAAACCCTAACAGTATATGCCTTTCCTCCTCTCCCTCTCCTCCCTGAGGTACTCCTAAAAGTCAGACAAGAGAAGCCAAAAATTATTCTGATTGCTCCAGACTGGCCCTGCCAGCACTGGTACCCAATCCTGAAGAGCTTCTCTCAAGGCCCAGCCTGGAAATTGCCTCTAATTCCTTACTTACTGACTCAACAAAACAATCGGATCCTGCACAGCCAACTCAGAACCCTAAATCTGGCAGCATGGCAGATGATGTAGCCATTCAGAACACACCTCTCTCTAAAGCAGTGATGGGTGTTATTTTGGTGGCCAGGAGGCCCAGTACCAGAAAATCTTATGCAGAAAAATGGAAAAGATTCTGTGCTTGGAACCAGGCACAAGGAATTGACACGTTTGTACCAAATATTCCTCAGATTTTACAATACCTAACTGAGATGCTGGACAAAGTCCTATCCTTTTCATCAATTAAAATCCATGCCTCTGCCATTTCAGCTCATTACAATACAGAACCACCTATTTTTTCACATCCGTTGCTAAGGCAGTACCTCAGAGGGGCCAAAAACATAAGACCCTCAAGGAGAGCACCAATACCTGCGTGGGACCTCAATTATGTCTTGGAAAAACTCACACTGCTGCCCTTTTGAGCCAGCCAGTACAGCTGAAATAAAGTTCTGATCTTGGAAAACAGCTCTGCTCCTAGCAATAACCTCTGCAAGATGAGTCTTAGAGTTACAGGCACCCATGGCTGTGGAACCTTTTATCATTTTCCATCCAGATAGGGTTTCCCTGAGGGCGAACATACATTTATGCCTAAAGTAGTGTCCAATGTGGCCCTTAACCAAACCATTCATTTGCCTACTTTTTATCCAAACCCACAGAATAAGGGTGAGAGACTCCTGCATTCTTTGGACATACAGCTACGCTTCTACTTGGACGGAACTAAAGCTTTCAGAAAGACTGAGCAACTCCTAGTGGCATATGCTTCAGGATCACAAGGAAAGGCCATCTCAAAGCAGACTATTTCAAAATGGATAGGCCACTGCATTCGTTTCTGCTATTCACAGCATGGCAAATCAGTGCCTAAGGGCATTAGGCCACATTCAACCAGAGCAGCAGCCACTTCAGCAGCCTTCCTCAGAGGAGTACCAACCAAAGACATTTTGGAGGCTGCAACCTGGAGTTCAGTGCACACTTTTGCCAAGCACTACCACTTACCTGTCTACTCTAAATCCAGAGCAGGCTTTGCCACTGCAGTTCTGCAGGGCCTTATAGCCTCTCCTAATCCTATTTAGACCCAGACACCCAACCTCAGCTTTGGGATTCAACCCAAGTGTAATGTGTGCAACAGTGAAACACAATGAACATAGTACAGCTGTGTACCTACCATAAATTTAGCTGTTCGAGTGTATTCACTGTTGCAGTCCAGGTTACCCACCCATCACCCCCCTTTTCTTTGCTGGGACTTATCTGTACTTCTCTGTCCTATACAACCTATGTGGTGCATTTGCTTGTAGATGAAGGAAATGTTTATTTTAGTGCATGCATACTTATTGGCATAATTTTTAGCCTACCTATTTGGGGGCACCTGACATCTGGGGCAAGAAACTGAAGAAAATGGCATCGGCTGCATCTTTTATACCCCTAGCGCACTGACGTCAGGGAAGAGGCGACAGCAACCGACGCTGGACCTAGACTTTGGAATTCAGGCCGTTTGTGGGTAGCCTGCCAGCAGGATAACCCAAGTGTAATGATTACAACAGTGAATACACTCTAACATCTACATTTATGGTAGGTACACAACTGTACTTTGTGTAGATGCTCGAATAATTACTGCTGCAGTAGCTACTCCCTCCTTCCCCCTTGTTTGTGTGTTTTTGCCAGGATGTGGCTTTTTAATTTTTTTTTCCCCCTAACTTTGTCGTTTTTGGCCTGAGCCTCCCTATCTGTTGATTTGAATGCTCTGAAAGGCTTGACACCCAAACCTGTCTTTATTCAGGATACCTCCAGCTGTTTTACTGTTTGTGCACTTAGAAGGTTCCCCAAAAGTTTTGAAGTCTGGCTGGATGTTATGTACTTGCTGGATGCAACTCTGTATAGCTTATGCTACTGCAGCTGTGATCATTTGAAACTTATTCTGTTATGGTAAGTTACATACAGAACTGTATTGTGTGTAATAACTTAAGATAATTGTCGGTGTCTTTTTTCATCATTGTTGCGGTATTCCATCCCCCTCTCTCCTTTCCCCTGTTTTTTTTTTTCTTTTTTCTCTGGTCAAGCTGATTTTTTTTCTTCTGCATGTACATGTATCATGTTTTTATTCTTTCTTTGCTGCTCCTGCTCTTCTGGGGTAATTCAGTTCTCATAATTTTGCACTCGTACGTTATTTATGTACCTTACATTTCAGCTGTAGGACATGCGTCTGATGTGTGGCACATGTAAGTGCCCAGGCTTAGGTATGCTGATGTACAGCTACTATTGTCAGGATATCCCTATAGCATCAAATATTGCAGCAGTGATTAGTACAGCATGTACCTGTTATGTAAGTTCCTACACAACTGTACCATTTGTGGCTGTCCACCTTTTTCCTGTTTAACTGGTCTGCTGTTAGTTTGGAAATGTTCAAAACATCTGACCACGGAAATCGCATCTCTCATAAAGCTCTTGGCCTAGCTAATATCTAGTCTGTTTGGAAGCAAATCCTAATAACAGTAATAGTGGTAGTAGTACTTTAACTGCGTTATTGTATTGCTAATGTATTGAGCTGCTTGAAAAAGCTCATCTAAATGCAACTAATTGTGGATCATTGTGAAAGTAGCATGAAAACAGGCAATTTGTTCAGGAGACATTTTGTAGCATCATGAGTCATATTGCTTACAGAAAATCTAATATGTGATTTAGTCTGAAGTGATGATGTTCATCGTGCATACAGCTGAAGTCATAACAGATGGGTTATCCTGCCGTCAGGCGGGTCCTCGGTCGGCCGAATTCCAAAGTCTAGGTCCGGCGTTGGTTGTCGTCGCTTCTTCCCTGACGTCAGTGCGGCAGGGGTATAAAAGAACCAGCCAACGCCATTTTCTTCAGTCTTTCTTGCCACGCGGTGCCCGAAGCAGAAGCAGTTCGCAAGTGCCGGTCGGCCAGCTCCTGAGATTTACGAAAAATATTTCAGCCGAAGTAGTCTTGAAAGCTAAGTACCCCGTTGGGGAAACTTTTCTTGCCTCAGACTGTCAGGCAAAGTTAATAATTGCATTTCATGTGGGAAGCAAATACCGCATCAGGATTTCCATTCCTTCTGCATTCCTTGCTTAGGCCCAGACCACAATGTCTTGGCCTGTCGTTTTTGTACTAGATTCAACAAACGCACTATTAAGCGTCGGGCGGAGTTCGCCCAACACTATTTTGGTACAAAGTTTAATTACATTGTCGTTGGATACTCCGACTCAAGTTTTGAGTAAAAGACGCAAAGATAAGGACCGACATACGAGGTCCGTGACTTCTACCGACACCACGCTAAAGCCGGCTACAGGTGCTCCGGTTCTCAGCGAGGTGCCTACGCAGCCGCTGAGTACCGATGACGCTTCTTTAGCGGTGTCTTCTGTGCCTGAGGTCGCAGGCTCCTCGGCCCCCACTCCGACTACAGATACCGACGCCACTCTTGGTGGAGAAACTCAGAGTTTAGACAGGCCTGCCACCTCTCAAGGTGTCTTCAGGCCTTCCTCTTTTTCCATTAAGTCTTTCACTAAATCTAAAGCAACCATGAAAACTAAAAGACAAGCTCCACAGAGCCCCTCTCAAGGTCCCATGCCTAAAAAACAGACTCTCAAAATGGCTGAGGATTTGATTACTCTTATCAGGGGTTCTCAACCCCCCTCAGACAAAAGGCCCAGATTGGAGGAAGGCTACCCTTCCTCAGACCAAGCCTCTATTACCTCGGAACATTCTGAGGAACAGGAATATTCATATTCCCCTTTTGAAGATTCTGATGCTGAGGAGTCCATTCCCTCGCGCCCCCCCCCCCCCCCCCCCCGAGGACTATTCTTTTGGGGAAACCTTACATACTTTGAGGGAACACTTTCACTGGGAAGGTCAAGATTACTCAGATTCCAAGAAAAGGCTCAGGGATTTTCTCTTGCTTCCTCAGCACAGGCCTCTGGCTATCCCTCCTGTCTTGGATATATTAGGTGATGTGTATACAGAAGCCAGCCTCAACCCAGATTCTTTACCTCCATCTCCTGTTAAACCTGACAGGTATTACTGGGTTCCTGATTCACACCAATTCCTATACAAAAGCCATGCTGCTGACCCAGAAACTATTTCACAGGGTCCCAAGGGAATTAAGGCCTCTACTGCCAAAAACCCATTACCTTCAGAGAGAGATTCCAGAGCTTTAGAAAGGTGGGGGAAAAAGGTATACACCTCGGCCACTTTAACCATGAGGGCATTAAACTGTCAGTTCCATATGTTAAAGTATCAACAGTTTTTGTTATCTCAGTTGAAAAGCAAAATGACACAACCTGAGCAACCAGATGTAAAGGAGTTGCAGGATTTGTTGCATAGTGCAGAGCAAGTGGGTAAACATACCTTGCAATGTGGTTTTGATGCTTTAAAGGCCTCATGTAGAGCTGCTGTTACAGGGTCTGTCATACGTAGACATGCTTGGCTCAAAGAGCAAACCTTACCAGATCATGTCAAAGCTAAATTACTAGATGCACCTCTTCAAAAATATGTATTGTTTGGTGTTAAAGCTGAGGAGGTACTAAAGAAAATGGAGGAAAAGGCAAGATCAATGCAAACAGTGAAAATTTCCTACAGGTACAACCTCCACGTTTCAGCAGAAACTGGCCTTCGAAAAATTGGTCCTTTCCAGCCACGGACAGACCTTAGAGGTAGATACAGGTGCCCGAGGGGTAGAGGGCAATCTCAAGGATCATATAGAGCCAGACAATGGCAAGCACCTACACCAAGAGGTGGAGAAGATAGATCACAATCATTCAGAAAGCAGACACAATGACTTTCCCCTCTGCATGCCAAGTAAAGCTTTAATGGCAGCACCTTTAGGCGGAAAACTGGCTTTATTTTCAAAAAAAATGGCATTTTGTGACAAAAGACAAATGGATTTTGGACATTATAGACAGAGGCTACAGATTCCACTTTCACACCCTTCCAAAAATGAGGCATGCCAAACCTGCCACAAAATCAAAGGGCAGAGGCACAAAAACAAATTTCAGCTCTCATGGACATGAAAGCTATTCAAGAGGTACCTGCAAAAGAACAGGGTCAAGGTTTTTATTCCAGACTATTCCTGGTACCAAGGAAGGACAAAGATTGGAGACCTATTCTGGACCTATCCATCCTAAACACATATTTAGTCGTACCAAAATTCAAGATGCTCACATTACAGCAGCTTCTTCCCATGCTGGGCAAGGAGTCTTGGCTGGTAAAGGTGGACCTCAAGGAGGCATACCTGCATGTCCCTATCAGACAAGATTGCAGAAGATACCTCAGATTTCTTGCAGGTTCAACCCATTATCAATTCTCTGCATTGCCCTTTGGCGTATCTACTGCGCCCAGAGCGTTCACGAAATGCCTGGCATCAGTAATTGCCTTCTGCAGACTTCAAGGGATACAAATATACCCATATCTGGACGACTGCCTGATCCAAGCAGACAGCAAGCACATACTTCTGAAACATCTGGCATTTGTAATAAAGTTGTTGAACTTTCTGGGATACACAGTCAACAAAAAGAAATCAAAACTAATACCCTCTCAAACAATTTTCCTGGGTGCCATCTTGAATACAAACACCCAGATGGCCTACCTCACGCCAGAGAAGCAAGGGCAACTATCTCAATACTTCAGAAAAATGGCAACCTTCACCAGGCTGACTGCAAGGAAAATCCTGCAGGCTCTGGGATTCATGGCATCTTGCATCCTGCTGATCCCATGTGCAAAGCTGCATATGAGGAAACTTCAATGGTACTTAAACTTATGGTCTCAACACAGCCACAGTTTGGAAACAATTATACCACTCATTCCATGTCTTCAAAAGGAATTTCTGTGCTGGGCTCAAGCATGCCAAAGAAACACAGGTCTCCCCTTCTGCATGCCTCAAGCAAATCAAATCATCACAACAGATGCCTCGGACTACGCCTGGGGGGCGCACATGTCAGATCAGTGCATTCAGGGCAAATGGTCCCAAAAGGAAAAGCACCTACACATCAGTCAAAAGGAAATGCTAGCAGTACAAAATGCTATTATGGCCTTCAAAGACTGCATCCAGGTCAGCTATTGATAAGGACAGACAACACCACAGTGATGTGGTACATAAACAGGGAGGAACTCATTCATACCCCCTGTGCAGACTACCCATGTCGCTTTGGAACACGGCTCTGGAATTGCAAATCCAACTTCAAGCACAATTCCTGCTAGGGAAGGAAAACACGTTGGCAGACAACCTAAGCAGAAATATGACAGATCCTCACGAATGGAAGTTGCATCCTCAAGTTTTCGCAAAGATAATTCAGGCATGGAGACGGCCAGACATAGATCTCTTTGCTACCCACAAAAATTACCAACTGAAAAAATTTTGCTCGAGGACCTATCATCCACAGGCCTGGAAAGTGGACGCACTTTCCTTCAATTGGACAACATTGACAGTCTAGGCCTTTCCACCTCTTCCTCTGCTGCCCAAAGTTCTATTAAAAGCCAGAGCAGAGAGGCCAAAGATGATTCTCATTGCTCCAGACTGGCCAAGACAACACTGGTATCCACTCCTGAAGAGCCTGACTCATTCCCCACCATGGATCCTGCCTCTAGTGCCTCTTCTGTTGACCCAGCACAGTTTCAAAACTCTTCACAGTCAACTGAAAACCCTCAATCTAGCCGCATGGATGATTCCTTGATTTCCCAACAGACTCTCCTCTCCCAGGAGGTGCAGGATATCATCTTGGAGGCCAGAAGACCTTCTACTAGAAAAGCCTACTCCGCCAAATGGAAATGGTTTTGTGCCTGGAATCAGAAAAAGGGCCAGAATCCTTGGGTACTAAATTTACCTCAAATATTACAGTACCTAGCTGAGATGTTAAACAGTGGACTTTACTTCTCCTCCAAGATCCATGCTTCAGCCATTTCTGCACACTACAACACTGATCCTCCTTTATTCTCTCATCCTCTCTTAAGGCAGTTCCTCAGAGGGGCTAAGAATATAAAACCCCCAAGGAAACCACCAGTACCTGCTTGGGACCTCAACTTCATTTTAGAAAAACTGACCCTGCCTCCATTTGAGCCAGCTGCTTCAACAGAACTGCAGTATTTGTCATGGAAAACAGCCTTCCTTCTGGCTATCTCCTCAGCACGCAGGGTTTCGCAACTACAAGCCCTCATGGCTGTGCAACCTTTCATCATTTTCCATCAGGACAGAGTTTCCTTACGAACCAACCCTTCCTTTATGCCAAAGGTAGTATCCAGTGTAGCCTTGAATCAGACTATCCACTTACCTACCTTTTATCCTAACCCACAAAACAAAGGGGAAAGACTACTTCATTCTTTGAACATCCGCAGACAACTTTGTTATTATTTGGACAGAACAAAGCCATTCAGAAAATCAGAGCAACTCTTTGTGTCCTATGCTACAGGTGCTCAAGGAAAGGCTATTTCCAAACAGACAATTTCAAAATGGATAGCCCACTGCATACACTTTTGTTACTCATTTCATGGAAAAACTGTACCTACAAGCATCAGATCTCACTCCACAAGGGCCACAGCTTCCTCTGCAGCTTTCCTCAGGGGGGGTTCCTACCAAGGATATTTTGGAAGCAGCTACTTGGAGTTCTGTGCACACTTTCTCCAAACACTATCACCTTCCACTATACTCTAAATCTAGAGCGGGCTTTGCCACAGCAGTCTTGGAGGGAATCCTTACTCCTCCTAGTTCCACTTAGTGCCTGCCACCCCTTTTTAGCTTTGGGATTCAACCCATCTGTTATGACTGCAGCTGTGTATGCACGATGAACATAGTACAGTTTTGTACCTACCATAAATGTAGATGTTAGAGTGCTAATACAGCTGCAGTCCAGCTTTCCCTCCCTCCATCCCCACTTGGGACAGGCCTTATGACCAACACCTCCTTATACAACCTGATTGGGGTATTCTTTTATGGTGTATTTGCTGGCACACTACTGTTTTTTGATTATATTGCATTGCATTATTACATAAGTTTATATTTTGCCTTCCTTCTGGGGGCACCTGACATCTGGGGCAAGAAAAACTTAAGAAAATGGCGTCGGCTGGTTTTTATACCCCTGCCGCACTGACGTCAGGGAAGAAGCGACTACAACCGACGCCGGACCTAGACTTTCGAATTCGGCCGACCGAGGACCTGCCTGACGGCAGGATAACCCGTCTGTTATGACTGCAGCTGTATTAGCACTCAAACATCTACATTTATGGTAGGTACAAAACTGTACTTTCCTTGTACATCCTTTAAATTAAAACTTGGTAATGGTTATACAAGAGAATGTTCAGTGACTTGCATTTGGCTATTTCAGTGTATTAAACAAATTCAGGTTGGCTTTTGAGGCATGTGTAAAGATTTGAAAGTGACAGAAAAAAAAAAAAGAAAAACTCCAAACTTTTGTGTGTTTTAAATGGAAATAGCCGTTCATATATAACCCTAGGAGGAGTTACTTCAAACTAGTATCGAGAGAAAGGAAAAAATGTCTGCAACTTCAGACTTTGGTTCACATAAAACAGATTTACTTAACTTCTGAAAGTGAAGAACTCTGTTCTCTATTCATTATTTGTTTGAGAGCTTTTCTTTAAAAGCAATATAGACAATGAAAAAATTGCAGCTGGTTAAAAAAAAAAACCTACAGTAGCTCTGAAGACTTTCTAGATACAATTGTTAAAAATGTTTCATAAAACTGATTTGAGTCTGTATTGATCAGACCAACTTGTGTGCAATGCCCTGTTGAAGATGTATCTCACTAGTATCAGACAGCAAAACCATAAAGATTCCTACATCAAAAACATCACAGACCTAATGTCCTTGAGCTAGCAAGAGCAGCTGGAAGCTGTATCCCTTTATGCTGTCTTCAGACTTTTGAGGAGAGAGCTCTGTCTTGCTTACAACACTGTTAGACCCAGTTTGTCCTGAACCTCATGCATCACCCCAAGTGAAATCTTTCCACCAGTACTGTAAACGGGGACCTAAATCTTTCACACGTAAATAAAATACAGCAACGATTTTGGTCTATAATTAAACACCTCCCAACCTCTGGAATAAACTTCCTCTGGATATTAAGCGGTGCAATTCACCATCTTCTTTTTAAAACATAACTTAAATGACTGGATGGGCATCCACAAATTTATTCAGAGGTTGACTGAAGTGGCCCTCCTGGCGAAAGGATGTGCAGGTTGGGGCAAGGAGAGGATAGGACAATGGTGGCTTTGGAATATCTATAAATTCCCCCACCCCCTTTTTTTTTTGCTATTAGAAGTGACTGCATTAGCCTTTAGTGGCAAAATTCATTTCACTAAATAGCTCTAAGTACATGTCAGCATGACTATGCAAATGTAAACTGATTACTCAAATGAACATTGCTTTTCCTAACAAAAAAAAAATTGTGTGAAAATGTAGATACGAGTACATTTTCAGTTTTTACTTCACCAGCATTAGTTGGAGTACATAAAATTAATATGCAGTAGCCAGGAACCAATTGACCTTTTCAGCATTTCATTCTTCTGGCAAATGATGACTTTTCCCCAAACACACAAAGACTTTTTACCGTAAAGTAATAGTTATTAAACCAGCCTCAAGTTATTTGCAATTAAATTTACTAACTCATTAAAATTGTTCAGTAGTGTTGCCTGATGCAGTGAGATTTTATTCTACTTTGTGCTGCAAGCAAAAATGTATGTACACAAATGTTTTTTAATAAGTGCCTGTTGATTTGTCAACATAACATTTCTAAGTATTATAGTACAGCCATCATATTTTAAAATGTTTTATTTTAATCTACACTCACATGTTCTAGAATTCAAAATATTAACTCTTCAGGCCCTCTGTCCACTCCTGGGATGTCAGGCTGTACTGCTGACACGAAGTAACAAGGATGCTTACCTCTCCATCCATTTCTTCAGAGGACTCATATGGTACTTGAGGTTGGTAGAAAGTGTCCATTGCTACCAGTTTAATTCTTTGTACCTTTTTTTGCTACTGCACCCCAGGTTTTATAAAATAATTTGGTTTGAGGTGTAGCTCAGTGCAAGACCATGAAAATCCATGTTTAATACCAAGTAAATGACTGCTTTATTTAGGCTTGGTCCCAGAAGGAGAGGTGGAGTGCTCTTATACACACTGGGTTTTCACAAGCTAGGACTCTCCCTGAATGAACAAAAGTTTAGTCTGTGTCCAGCGAGGAAGGTGACCTTCCTGGTTGCTCCAGAAGACTGAAGCTTAGCAAAGGGTTTACTCACCTTGGAATAAGGTAGAATTCCTTTTGGTCCTACTCCTCCAGTGTACTGAAGAAATCAGAATTAACAGCCATAGAGTTTGAGCATTCTGGTCCACGTGGTTTGTACCATTCTCTTAGTGCCATTAGCCAAGTTAAGCATGAGTAAACTTCACTGATTGAGCAGTTCTTGGAGCCATCAGATTTGGTCCCTGCAGCATGCTGTGTCCCATTTATACCCTGCATAAAGGGAGAACTGGGACAGTGGATCCACCAAGTCAGAAATAACTGAGGGCATGCCCTTCAGACCACCCACATCTTTAATTACAGATGCTTCAAACTTTGCAAGACATTCTAAAATCCTCACTGTTCGGCACCTGAAGTCACAGACAAGTAAAGTTATACATAAACATAAAATAAATGTTGTTAGTGGTTTCATACACTTGAAGCCTTGTGGATAGGCTGGGGACATGAAATCCTGCTCATCGTAAAACACCACCGCAGTCGTGGTACATAAACTAGGGGGTGCACACTAACGACTGTGCAAGTTAGCCCTGCAGGCTTGAGAATAGACCCCGGAGTACAGTTTCCTCTTGAAGGCCACATAGGTTTCCACGCAGAAGCACTCTACCGCATACGTTTTGCGTAGGGCTTCTGCAGAACCACTTTAGTGGATTCTTGACAGGTATTCATTCTTAGAACGCTCTGATTTGTGCCAGTAACAGACCTGTTTGCTTCCCCAAGTAGCAAGCAGAGACCATAACAGCAGACTTGGGCAATGGATGCATTCTTCCCAAGTTAATCTGTTTTCTCTTCCTGTATCCTTACTCCCCTGGGTAGTACAAAAACTGAAAGAGAAGAGGCCAAAAATTACTTGGCCCTTTCTGACTTGGGCAGAACTAGTTCTCCCACTTGATTTTGATGGTGAGGAATAAACCTTTACTGCTGCTTTAGCATGTGTACTACCTGGCACAGCTCCGGGGATTTCCTGTACAGCCTAAACTGTCAGCTTGGAAGATATGACCCTGCTATCTGTTGGCCCCATTTTGTCTGAGGTAATCTTTAAAAGTGAGGGAGGCTAGAAGGTGAAATTTAAAGATAGAAACAAAAGAAACTGACTCAAGATACGCCAAGCTATTTATTAAAACTCAAATCATAAAATGCAAAGCTTTCGGGTGATACCTTTCATCAGTACAGATTAAATTAAAACATTTAATCAAGTTAATAAGAAATTCAAATGCAATCACATGGCACAGCCAAACAGTCTAACATTATTGTCTAATGACAAAAGCACTAATAGATACGTACATTGTAAAAATGTTCAGTGATATAAAATAAATCAGTGGTGAAAATTGACAAGTATCCAGTGGGACTATCCCGGTCAACAAATGTAAAATAAATAAAATAAATATTGCATCTGTTCATTTTTTAAAATAGGCTTAAGGCTAATTGCATTGTTTATTTCAGGTACTGAATCAGCTTGTAGCCTTAGAATCCAGTTGGATTCACTGATTTCCAAGGTTTTTTATTTTCTCCCCGTCTGATGCTGGAGGTTTTAACCCAAACACAGAGAGGCTTGTACAGGAGAATAAAATTAGATTTGTAAGTGCATACAGTAGAAGAATTGAAGTAAAGCAATTAATTTACAAAAATTGGAATATTTTAAGGGCTATGCCAGAGTTGCAACATATGCTGGGTGATGAACCTAGATTTGCTTACAGGAACTGTACAAATTTAGAAGAGACTGTTGCAAGGACTTTAAATTTGATTATCATAAAATGAATAACAAGCTGCTTGTAACTGCAGTTGTAGGGACAGTATTATTGAGGGTACTTTCATGCATCCAAGGACAGGAAGAGAGTATAATTTTAATTGTTATGCCACATGTAATACTACGAATATATAGTGTATTTAGGAACTTGAACTAGATGTCCTTCGTTCTGTGTTGGTAAATGTAGTTGTAGAGTCCGGGGATCGAACTGTAGAGTCCGGGGATCGAACTGTAGAGTCCGGGGATCGAACTGTAGAGTCCGGGGATCGAACTGTAGAGTCCGGGGATCGAACTGTAGAGTCCGGGGATCGAACTGTAGAGTCCGGGGATCGAACTGTAGAGTCCGGGGATCGAACTGTAGAGTCCGACAGGTGTAGAAATATTGAAACAAATGCATTGGCAACACATACTGATGAAGACTGTTCTGACCACAAGTTTAAATTTAGAGTAATTGATGTTGTGCATAAAATATCTATACAGTTGTGGTAAGTTGCCTACAGAGCTATATTTTCTCCTGCATATGGCTAAATAACTTCTTTACCAGTCTTCCTTTCGTTAAGGAATTATACTGCTGGAATGACTCCTGTAATGTGTAGTACAGTCACGTTTGGCCAGTGCAATTTACGTTTTCTGGGTAGGCTCACTCTTGCTGTAGCAGCTCCAACCAATCTTCCTGTTACTTTCCTGGAATTGCATCATTTGCTAGTATAGGCAGAGGGTGGAAGGAGGCAAGACATGCCTTACCTACTTAAACTAGTGTGCTGCTATGTTTCCAAATGTCTCGTAAGTGATGTTTCAGGCAGCTTCCCTGAAAGAGATGCTGGGTGTGCAATTTTTATGTCTGCATGGGCTTCACAGGTGGCAACAGTGATGCTTTTGGGTCCGTGACATAGAACATGATCTAGTAACAATTCAGCCACAAAGATAACTGAAAGTGGTACAAGCTGCTCTCTGCTTTCCACCTGGCACATTGGGTGATGCCAGGCAAGGAGGCCAATTTCACACTGGTGATAACCATAAGATCTGAATGACGGACTGGGAACTAGGCCATAAGATAGATGCCTGCACGTGACTAATTACCACGAGTAAGGGGCTGTAATCCAGCTGCAGTCCTACTCAAATATGTATGGTTTTAGTATGTATAATCACGCTAGTGTAATTTCTGTTAAAGCAAATTGCCATATTTTTTGCTGAAATCAGGTAACCAAGCTCGTGATTGAAATGTGTTAAGTTCTTGTTTTCCCTAGTTTAGTTGCTGTAACCTTTTGAGTTACTATATGTAATTACAGATGTCAAGGACATTATCACCAGTGATAGTTTTCTCCTCTTTCCAGTTAGTGCAGTATTTGGTTTCATGAAACTTTGATCTGATCATCTGTCGATTTAGGTCTGTCTAGATCCAGTACAGACTGTATGAATCTGCTTGTAATGAAGCCCTTGCATTCTGTAATGCTTTCATTTCAGATGCCTGCCTTTGTGTGTGTGTGTGTGTGAGAGAGATATATATATATATATATATATATATATATATATATATATATATATATATATATATATATATATATATATGTATATATATATACATGTGTGTGTATGTTTGTAAAATATTGGTTAAAGCAGCTGTTCTGAAGCGGTGTAACCATGTCTTTTTATACACGTTTTTTAAGCACTGTAAGCTTTTCTGCTTCTGTATTTCATCATTTAACCAGTTTTAATGTGATATGTGGCTTCTGTTGCTTCCTTTTAACATAGAAATCCCAGTAATTATAGAATATATTTTATTTACACCGGTTGGCTATTTTGTTTTTATATCCTTGTTTTAGCAGGATGAGAAATTAAACAAGCAGCTATATTTTAACAGGTTGAGGAGTTAAATAAAAAACTTGGACAGCAGGAGACAACATCGAAGACACATCAGCAGAAAGTGAAGGTAAGATTGATGTTTCCCAAAGTTACATCTCCATAGGTTATGCACTACCATCCAGAATTCTGTGACGATCAAACATTGGGTCACAGTTGCATGTTGGTAGTACACTGTATCAGCTTTTCCCATCTTTCTGCAAAATGTCTTATAGTTCACTTCATTTTTTTTTGTTAGGGTTCTCTGTGGTTCAACTTCATGTCTGAATGTCATTGTCTTCGCAAGTTCGTTAAACCCTTGTCTCAGATTTTCACTAAGCAGTGGACATATTTCTGTCCTAATCTCTCAGGAGTGTATGTTAGTACCAGCTTCTAATAGCCAAAAGTCTATTTTCGGCTTCTGAATTACTGAAGTCTCTGAAGAGAGTTTGCAAACAAAATATTTTGCCGAGTAGTAGATGTGTTTTCTGTCATTTGCTTTTATACTTAACTTTCTTTGAATAAACATTTGAAATATATACATTCGTTGTGAAATGTGGTTTTGAGAACCAGTTTGAGTGGTTTATAAACAGGAAAGATCACAATTTTGGAAAATAACTTGCGGTAAAGCTCTTATTTTTGTGGTGATTGGTATTTTTCAGAATTTTGTCTGACGAAGTAATGTGACAGTGTTCCTTTGCATGTGTGTGGTACTTTGAAGGTAATGCTTTAACATGTTTATGTTTGGACTCTGGAAATACATTTGCTTCATACTTCACAGTAACCTCCTCTTCCCAGTAGGGACACATTTTATTTTTGTGGTTTATTATTTTTTGAAAAGCTGATATCGGATTTCACCTATTGAAATTATTTTGCGTTTTTTTTTTTTTAACTGCAGTTTGAGTTAAATGAGCATTTTCTTGTGCTTCTAATACATTTTCTGTCACTTGAGTTTGAGATTGTTAAATGTTAGACTTGAGCCAGAAAAGCTGAAGATTGTGGTTAAAATCCCTACGACTCTGATGCTGGTATCAGTAGGGAGTACGTCATTTGTGAGGTCAGTAACTTGACGGGTTAGTATTGCCTTTTTTATACACATGTATATTCATTGTTCCAGATAATTTTTTTCAGTCCATAAAGAGGTATGAAGAAAGTTTGCAAGAAACTTAACCCCCCCCCCCCCAAGTTGATTAAAAGAAGTTTTCTGAAGTCTATTTAAACATGAAACCAAATTGTAAGGTTTTAATAGAGAGGTGCAGTTGCTTACTCTTTTGCTGAACACAGCAGTCTGAAGAGAATGAATGAGTTTTTTTTCCCCACTTTCAAGGGAAGCATGTTGGGTGATGAGGATAGTTGTCCTCTAGATTTATATTTTACCTTCCCAAGTCCTACGTTGTAGCATTTACCTGGAATTCTATGGAAGTCTGTAAAGAAAGGATTTATAGATTGAGCATTTCCTCTTAGATTCATAGATATTCCAAGGCCCACGGAGTCATATGACCATTCATACATTGCCAGTATCGTACCTCAGGATTCCTCTCCTCTCTTTCTGTAGGAGGGGCAAACCATTCAGTCCTGGAATAAATATGTGGGTACCCATTGAGTTGCATTATGTTGAAAGGGGGGTATTGTGCTGCAGTGTTTAACATGCAGGAGACATTTATACCAGAGGTTTGGGAGGTGCTTGGGTTACAAACCAGTCCCTCCATGTTTTATTTGCACATTGCTGAAGATTTAGGTCCTTGTTTTGGTGAAGATATTACAGTCATGGCAAAAGAGGAAGTCTAAGGCAATTGGGTCTAGTATTAACCCAGACAGAGAGCTCCCCTTAAAAATTTGTAAGGTGGTGAATAAAAGGATAATGCTTCCAGCCTCTCTTGATAGCTGAGAAACTTTAGGTATGTGATCCTTTGGTTAAGAACCACACCCCAGAGGGGGCATTGTACGCCATAAGTGGCCTGATTGATGATGCTTATGAGGGAGTGAGTACTTCTGTAGACCTTGCTATTCCTTTGGCAATTAGCTGGGCTAAGTAAAAGTACTTCTTGACAATTGTGATGTGATGCTCCAAAGAGAGAAGTATAAACCTATGTACCCAGGTCCTTGACCACATTTTCATTTTGTAGTGATGCATTTTCTATACACTATGATTAGGGGGGTAGTTGTCTACCAAAAGTGATGATGCTACACTTCTTACCATTTATTTTGAGCTCATTGGTATGCCAAGAGTTTACTAGGGAGAGTTAATTCTGTGGAAGGTTTGGGTAACGTAGGTTTATTATGCAGAGGTTGTAACTTTCTGAAGATCTGAAAAGTAAATACCAAAAATAAGTCCTACCACTGAACCCTGGGGGACACCGCTGGTCAAATACTTTCCCATAAGCCGCTTTCAACTTGCACTGTGTGAATTCTGTCTTTTAGACAGTTTGCTTTCCATTTTTACACATGCAGGTACATTTTTAAAGCATTTATTTTTTATATCATGCTAGCACAGGGAATGTCAGACCATAGCCAGGTCAAGATGCGCTTCTTATACTTCATTTTCATCTGCGTCCTCTGTAACACTTTTGAAGAAGTTTGCAAGATTATTTAAATGGACAGTGTCTGCCCTTCAAAGTCTAAACTGTTAAGGATCAAGTCTAATAAGGTTACTGATATCCCAATTTATCAGCTACATGTTCCATGATTTTGCAAATTGGGTTGGTAAGATTGATAGTTCTGTAATAACCTCTGACAGCTGTAAAGCCACCATTAGAGAGGAGCATATCACCACTGATGTGCACCACTCATCAGGGACAAAACCAGTAGCTGAACTTAAAGGACCACTACGGGGAAAAAATTTAGAAAGATATATTTTTTAACTTTTTCTTGAGATTGGCTCATTGCAACCTGTATGCACCAGATAGAAGTAGTTACTACTAATTTTGTTCATTTTGTAACCCTGACTGACCTCTTGGGGGCAGACATCCTGATGAGAGTTTAGAGAAAATCTTCCCTATGATACACTGTCAGTCCACTCTTTCTGAGAATGCAATGCCCCTAGCTAGGCTGTCATACAAGACTTCCATTCACTTAGAATGGAAGAGGAGGAAAGAGCAGCTAAATCTGACAGGCCTCAGTAAAAGTACCATTTACTGTCACACACTGCCTTTTACAAATGTGTTTCCTAACGAAGTGTTACACATTCTGTGAAAAAATCTTCCAGAACTGCCAGCTCATTGCTGAGATAACAGAGTTTATTTAGACGTTCAACTTTGATCTGCTTCATTTTTTTCTAACTTGCTCCTCCCATATTCCCACCCTCAGCTGGAAGAGTTTCACATTCCCTGCTCTGCTAGGTTCAGCTAATTTGAATGACAGAACACATCAGAGTTGCTTGCAGCCAGCCAGGTGTGCCTCTGAAACTGTTCCCTCATCTCTCTCTCTACTGCAATCATCTGAATAGCACTTTCACACAGTAAGTCATGGCAGAAGTATGCTTTTAGCAATCCTTAATGTTAAGGTGTCAAGGTATTCCTCTGATCATGCCCGTAACATACATGGATAAAAATTGATGTGGGCCACTGACTGATTTAGCTATGACTGTAAATCCATACTCTAACCAAAATGAATATTCATATATGTCTTGAAAAGAATTGCAGTCTTCTGCATTTTTATCCATTAGGCATGCCACTGATGTGTCGTCCTGTTTGTAGTTTCTACTGCTGTTGTGTGCACATATTAATTGCTGGTATGATGTTTTTGAAGCAACATAGTATATTCTTTACTTCATGCAATGCAGTGCCTACTTACTGTTTTTGCGCTCTCTCAAAATTGTTTTCTTTTGCAGGTTGCCACAACATGCTGTTCTATTAATCCGTATACAGAAATTAACACTTTTGTCTAAGAAGCTGTACAAACCAGACTTCCTCCTACTGTATTGTTTACACAACAGTCATTTTTTTCTGTAACAGTAACTGTTGGAATTCAATTATCATAGGAAGTTAGTTCTTACAGCAGGGATCAAGCATGACAGGCCCTCTATACCACAACAAAGAAAATGAGCTATCAAACACTTTGTAGGATTTATATATAGACACCAACTAAGATGTATAACAGGGTTGGGAATGGCATTGGTTTCATTAAAAAATAGGCTGCAAAGGGCAAACCTTTGAGCTAAAACATTGAAGTACTTGCAAGTCATTCAATGTACAGACAGCCCATGGCAATGACAAGGCCTACAAACACAGAATAAGGCATTCTGTAAAGTTAGTAGCCAGAGCAATTATGTAGATAACATACATTTCAGCTATCTTACCATCTGCAAGTGCATAACTTGTGAAGCGTGATGAATAACTGTCAATCTGGATTTCACTGCAGGAAGGGGCAAGGGCAAGCTGAAGTAACAGGTATCATGCTGAGGAAATGACTTCATTATGCAGACATCATGACTCCTCAGTGATCTAACTTCAATGGACTGTTCATCAGCATAACACGAAGAAGGTCTGATGCATATGCATGGGAACCCTAAGTCACAGACAGTGGCTTAGCAAATTCACAGCAGCATCAGAGGAGGTATGACCAGATTTACTTAGGAAACACGTTTTTTAAACCAAAGAAGAGATGCACATCAATAATTACCTAGTTCTTCTGTCACCAGTTACATTTAAACATAGACAGCTCACCAGAAAGTAGCTGCAATCAAACGGACAGCCATATTTCTACAGTTATTCACCGCTATACAGACTATCACCTTGTCCATGATGTACGAGAGAAGCAGTTATAGAGATAGTTATGTATCCCAGAGACAACCCCGTCTATGAAACAGGCTACTCATCCATGTGAAGCAGAGTTCCTCCCTAATACAATTCAAGTGCAACTTGGATTATTGGATGGGAAACTGGAGATTCATCCCTGGATTTGGCACCTATATATCTGATGAAAACTGCTAGCGAGTAAATGGTTCATCTCCCAGGCCCATGCTCACATGTATCAAGAGTATTACCGGTCAGAGATTTGGAATGCATGGATAGGCTTACAAAGGCCCTTGTAGTTAGTCTAGTAAACACCAATGAACAGCAAAAATGTATATGTAACGGATAGAAAAATTCCACAGACACAGGTACTGTGAAGATGGATTATAGTTGGGGTGCCATCTAAAGAATAAGGTGGAGCAATTCACATGAGACAGAGCTAAGATCACATCTGTAACAAAGTACAGATGAGACGGCTAATACACTCACAGCAAGTACAAATATGAGTCGGTCATTGTCTATGTTGGTGTGAACGACTGGATACATACCTCCCTGGACTACATGAGAAGAGACATGAAGAGCTGTCCGATCTTGTAGCCCAGGCATGTATGAACCTAGCCCTGAGTAGCATTCTGCCATTGCCCAGAATGATACCGCAGTACAATGACAAAATGATTGACTTCAACAATTGGCTAAGCTTCTGGTGTCATTCTAAGGGGATTCAGTGTCTGTCTGCCTGGGACGACATGGTCGACGGACCACGATGCTTGGCCAGAGGTGGCCTGTACCTGTCGCCCCTCAGATTCTGGATAATTGCTAAGGCTTTTGCCGCCCCTATAGTGCCTTTTTCAGGCAAGATTCAAATGACAAATTCACCACCGTAACTGGAACAGGCAAGTAAAAACTGAGGGTAATGCTACTCAATGGTAGAAGTCTAAATCTCAAAATGTACTCAAGGCACTTCTTAAAATGGACCAATATCTGTGCAGTGACTGAGACCTGGTTCAAGGCTCCAGAGAGCACCCCTGCAGTCCCAGGCTATAACTCATACCACACACTTCAGCTGTGTAACCTGGAACGGAACACCAAAGGCGGGAGGTGTGTCCATATTCATATCCACACCTCCAGGCTAGTTGCTCATCATAATGCATCCGAGGTTATCCAAGTGCAGCTAACTCTGGGCAAAACTGCAATCCAAATTGTAGCTTGCTACAGATACCTCACCATGCCCCAGGATGCCCACATCTCTTTTCTTGATATACTGGAAGACATTAAGGTTCAACCAAACACCCTAATAATGGGCAATTTCAACTATCCCACCATTAACTGGGAAAACTATTCATGTACCTACTCTTTCGCTCAACACTTTCTGGAATTCATAAATTCCAGTGACCTGGGTCAACTCATCCATACCCCCACCAGGGGCAACAATATCCTAGACCTAGTCATTACCAACATGAGTGACCGGTGTTCCACACCTGAAGTCAACTCCTCGTTGGTCCGATCCGACCATAAGCTAATTACCCTAGATATACACATCCCAACCCCACCCCCATTAAGGAAACCATGGTAAAACATTTCTCCAAAGCCATCTTCATGCTTCTTGAGACAGAAGTGGTGAACTTCATGACACCCATTCCGATAGTGATACAGTTATGACTACTGAATCCTGCACAGATGCACTCTATAACCACTTACACGAGTGCATGGATCGTGCTATCCCAAACAGAACCAAGACGCTATCCTCCAAAAAAAAGTAAGCCAATCTGGTGGTCCCCCTGCCATAAATAAACTCTAAAACAGAAGGAAGAAACTGTTGGGAAAGAGAGTAAAATCCCATGAGTGGAGGAGAGCTCCCTGATCAGCCTCAGTAAGAAGATGAAATCCCTTATAAGATCCTCCAAAGCTAGCTATGAAAACAGAACCGCCACTGATTCTAAGGACAACCACAATGCATTCTATAGCTACGTCAAGAATTTCACTGGCAACACCCAGATCTGCTCTGAGTTACAGCACAACGACAGAAAAATTACAGAACCAGCTAACATTGCCAACATCCTGGCAGATAGGTTCAGTGCTAACTTTAGCCCCTCTCACCCACTGAAGGGCCCATATCTCTACAGAAAAAATGCAGAGTCCCTGTAATCACAACTATGCAGGTAAAAGATGCACTCTAAAGCCGAAAACACAGCATCCATGGGACCGGACAACAATCCCAGCCTGTGTTTTACACAAACTTCAGAACGAACTTGCCCCCCCACCTAAGCACCATGTTCAGTCATAGACTCACATCAGGCTTTGTGCCCACTGACTGGCACCCAGCAACAGTTATGCCACTCCACAAATGGAGAGCCACCACTGATCCCAGGCACTATCGCCCTATTAGCCCGACAAGCCTGGTCTGCAAGGCCATGGAACGTATCATCATGGAACTCAGTCATTGGTAACCTCCAAACTCTGTACCCCACCCAGTTCGGGTTTGTGAAAGGCAGATCATGCCTTCTGAACCTGATCGACTTCTTTGAGCAAGTCACCAAAGCCGTAGATGAGGGTAAGGTGGTTCACACAGCCTATCTTGACCTCGCCAAGGCTTTCGACACCATCCCCCCATTCTAGAATTGTAGCTAAACTCACTAAACGAGGTATAAATTCCTATGTCCCAGGATGGGTTGCCAACTGCTCACTGACAGAACTCGCATTGTAAAAGTTGCCGACTCCAAATCTGACTTCAAACCAGTGACAAGTGGAGTACCACAGGCTTCAGTCCTGGGACCTCTCCTGTTTGGTATCTACTTCTCTGAAGTACAGACTAACACAGAAGGCCACTGGCTAACTACGTTTGCAGACAAATGCAAACTAGGAGCCATAGTAGAGTCCCCTAATGATGTGGACATCCTACAGAAGGGCCTCGCTAAGACAGATGCCTGGGGTTAGAGCCATGGCCTCAAGCTCAATACCGAAAAGTGCATTGTCATCCCCTTTGGTAAAAACTCTGTACCCATGAACTACCACATAGGCAGCAGTCTACCTAACACCAAATGTATGATGAGACCTTGGTGGACAGTAGTCTCTCCTTTGAAAATCACACTGCCACAGTAGTCAGGAAGTCCTTCTACATGGCGCACCATCACAAAAGGGTTCTCATTCAAGAATAAAGAGGTCATTGTTCCCCTCTATTCAACACTCATTAGACCCATTATAGAGTACAACTGCCCTTTTGGAATGTACCTCATAAGACATCTGCAGCAGCTGGAAAGGCCACTGAAGTACCTCACAAAGAGGGTTACTGGACTCAAACAGATGCCCTACACTGACAGTCTCAAACTCCAGCTTTACTCTGTAGCATATCACCTGTAGCATATCACTGTAGCATATCACCCAATATTATTCTAGCATGTCCAAAGGTCTGTTGTCAATCTCCTCTCCGGTCCAGCTGGTGAATCTGGGAATCTTGAGGCAATGTTATAACTGCCTCATGTACACAGACAACCCTCTCCTCCTCCCACATAACACAAATACTTGCGAGAGATGCAGCTATTTAGCCAAACTGGAGGCTGAGCTCTCTCAACTCAGGACTGGCAAGGCCAGACAGGAGGAGAAGGCAACTACACACACCACAAAACCAGCCTCACATAATGCTACCACTCCACTGAATCAAACACACAGACATACTCGGAGGCTCTGAGTAAAAATTTACCTAAACAGCAGAGGCCTCCAAAGCAGACACCCAAACAACTGCTACCTCAAGACACCCCACAAGCAACACATAAACCACAAAAGCAGTGTGCAAAGCAGTCACAGCCCTTAAGGCCAAATACAACACCAAACATACTTGTCATAGGTGACTCCATAGTCAGACACACTGACGTCCCACTCACCAGGCTGAACAAGGAGAGGGTCACAGTAAGCTGCCTATCGGGCGCTAGAATCCGCCACATAGCACAAGCACTCGGGTCACTCCACGGCAAGTACAAATATGACACAGTCATTGTCCATGCTGGTGTGGGCGACCTGAGGCGACGTACCTCCTGGACTACATGAAAAGAGACCTAGAGGAGCTCTCTGATTATGTAGCCCAGGCAGGTATGACCCTAACCCTGAGCAGTATCCTTCCTTCACCAAGAATTGATGCCACAATATAGAGACAAGATGATCAGCTTTAACAATTGGCTTAATGTCTGGTGTCATTCAAAGGGGATCCAGTGTCTGTCTGCCTGGGATGACATGCTTGACAAGCCACGCTGCTTCGCAAGGGACGGCTTGCACCTGTCACCCCTGGGATTCCGGATATTGGCTAAGGCTCTTGCCACCCCCATAGTGCCTTTTTTAGGCAAGGCTCAAATTCTAAACCTACCAACCTAGAAAACAAAAATGGGAAGAAACTGAGGGTAATGCTGCTCAATGCCAGAAGTCTAAATCTCAAAATGCACGCACTCGAGGCCCTTCTCAGTATGGAGAACATCGATGTCTGTGCTGTAACTGAAACCTGGTTCAAGGCTCCTGAGAGCACCCCGGCACTATTAGGTTTTACCTCATATCATGCATTCCAGCCCCAAAACCCGGACCACACCACAAAAGGACGGGTTGTATCCATATTCATAAAGGATACCCACACCTCCAGGTTGGTGGCAACGCAAGCCGGAAACCATCCAGGTGCAACTAACCATAGGCAAAACTGCTCTACAAATTGTAGCATGCTACAGGCCACCCTCTCAAACTCAGGAACCCCACACAGCCTTCCTGAAGACACTGGAGGGTATAAATGTATCTCAAACACCATCATATTGGGTGACTTCAACTACCCGAATATAGACTGGGAACATTACTCAAGCCCTAACTCTCTAGCCCAACGGTTCCTGGAGTTCATAAATTCAAATGCCATGGAACAGCTAGTCACTGTTCCCACGAGAGGAGAAAATATACTAGATCTCATTGTCACAAACATGGGGACAAAATGCTCCACACGAAGTATATCCCTCATTGGTGAGATCTGATCATAAACTAATCTCACTGGAAATCCACATCCCCCACCCCAAACAAAAAGACCATAGTGAAGAACTTCTCTAAAGCAAACTTCACACTACTCAAGACTGGTGTGGTATCCTTCAAGGCCCCTGAGCCAGTGGAAACCACAACCCAAGCTGCGGAAGCCCTTACAAATGCCTTCTATGAACACCTCCAGGACTGCATGGATCAGGCAATCCCAAATAAAACCAAGACTGTTTCCACAAAGGGCAAACGTCCAGTCTGGTGGACCCCAGCCATTAACAAACTTTACAATAAGAGGAGAAAGCTATTACATGATAGAACAAAAGCCATAAAAGGAAGTCACCCTGATCATTATTAGTAAAAAATACGAGCACTCATAAAATCAACTAAGGCCAATTTTGAGAGAAAAATTGCCATGGATTCAAAGGACAATCATAAGGCCTTTTTCAGCTATGTTAGGAACCTGGGTGGAAACTCCCAGATATGCTCAGAATTAGTCCAAAATGATACAAAAATCACTGAACCCACAGACATTGCCAACATACTGGCAGACAGGTTCAGTGCAAACTTCACCCCTCTCCCCAAAGGAGAGATAACTATCCCAGCAGTGTAGCCTCCCGGACATCTCAAATGCAGGTGAAAGCTGCTCTCTCTAAAGCTAAAAACACAGCATCAATGGGACCAGATGGTGTCCCCGGCTGTGTGCTGCACGAGCTAAATGAGGAATTAAACCCGCACATAAGGCAGCTGTTTAATCTCAGCCTTACCACAGGATACGTGCCCAAGGAGTGGCGTACGGCAACTGTGGTCCCACTTCACAAAGGCGGCGCCTCTACGGACCCTGGTAATTACCGCCCCATAAGCTTAACAAGTCTAGTCTGCAAAGCTATGGAGAGGATCATAATGGAGCTCATAAACAAAGATATAGGGGACTTGCAGACATTGGACCCGACCCAGTTTGGCTTTGTCAAGGGAAGATCATGCCTTTTGAACTTGGTCGACTTATTCGAAACAGTCACCAAGGCCATTGATGAGGGAAAGGCAGTCCATACAGCCTACCTTGACCTTGCAAGGCTTTCGACACAATACCCCACTCGGGTATTGTAGAAAAACTTACCAGCTTAAATGTAAACCCATATGTCACAAGATGGGTTGCAAACTGGCTTAAGGACAGAACCCACATGGTTAGAGTTGCTGGCGCTGTGTCAGACTCCAAGCCGGTCACAAGTGGTGTCCCACAGGGCTCGGTCCTTGGCCCCCTATTGTTTGGCATCTACTTCTCAGAAGTACAGGCCAACATGGGAGGACTTTGGCTGACAAAGTTTGCAGACGACTGCAAACTGGGCGCCATAGTGGAAAGTGCATCGGACACGGATATCCTTCAGAAGGGACTCACGGAAACAGATAGCTGGTGCCAGAGCCATGGCCTGAAGTTAAACGCCAAAAAATGTATAGTCATGCCCTTAGGGAAAAACAAGGTAACCCCAAGCTACCATATAGGTGGCAATCCACTAAGCACAGAAGAGGTTATCAGGGACCTGGGGACCCAGGTTGACAGTGGCCTTTCTTTTGACGCTCACGTTGCTAAAGTGGTTAGAAAGACCTTCTACATTGCCCACCTGATCATGAAGGGATTCACATCCAGATCTAGTGAGGTCATTGTTCCCCTGTACTCTTCACTTATCAGACCAATGATCGAGTACAATGCCCCATTCGGGATGTATCTCACCCGACATCTGCAGCAATTGGAGAGACCCCAAAAGTTCCTCACCAAAAGGATAAAGGGACTCCAAAATCTGTCATATGCTGCCAGATTGAAGAAACTCCAGCTCTATTCAGTCGCATACTGTCTGCTCAGAGGTGACATGTGCCTGACATACAAGGCCATGTCCAACCCGGAATTAATGGACATGCTCCACCTCAAAAAATCCAAATCCACCAAAACCACTAGAGCAAGCGACTTAAACCTTAGCACGGATATAAATAGGAAGTGCTGGAGGGATAGATTTATCACTCAGAGAGACTCCCTATGCTGTGGAATAAAATCCCGGTCCATGTGAGGCAGAGCACCTCGCTGACTCTGTTAAAGAGAAATCTAGACCTGTGGATGGGAGATTGTAGGTTTACCCCGGGAATCATCTCTGTGTCACTGCTGGACAGAGGCACAACAAACTAATGGGCACAGTATTTTTTCATATAAGGGGTGGCGTAAGCCACAAAAATTTGGGCTAGGCTTATAAATGCCTTAGGGCTGATAGCCTAGTATAAACCTATGAACCTATCTCTGCTTAACATATAAAGCTATGTCAAACCCAGACCTGTTGGATATGCTCCACCTAAAGAAATCCCAATCCCTCAGTGCTACATGCTGTAGGGGCCTAAACTTTGTCACCACAATAAACAGGACATGCTGGGAGGTATAGATTCCTTTCCCAGAGACTTCCCATACTCTGGAACAAGCTACCCATCTATGTCAAGCAAAGTTCCCCATTAACACTCTTGAAGAAAAATCTTGATGAGTGGATGGGCAATAGGAAATGCACCCCGGGGATCACTTCTGTGACTTTGCTCGACAGTGGCACAGGAAAATAACTTTCTTGGGTGGCGTAAGCCAGGGAACCTTGTTGGCTAGGCTTACTTAGGCCCTTGGGTCGATAGCCTAGTACCTACCTATGAATATTGCCTATGGCAACAGCACTGCACAAGTACGAAGCTTACAAGCATGTCCTTGAAAATACACCTAGTTCAAAAATGCAAACATCTTAGCAACTACAGCTGTCTATACAATGGCCCTGACTTTCACAACAGGAACAGGATAAGTAACAGGTATGATGAGTAGGTGAATTCCTCACGCAGACATTGTGATTTCTCAATCAATTAATCCAAAGTGTTTGGCTAAAGGCAGAGAAGATGGAGGTGTGATGGAAATGGATGTGAATTCTAAATCGGAGTTAATGGGCTAAGATATTAGAAAGTACTGTTTTCCATTGCCGGCAGCTACAACAAGCTTTTATATTCACTGATATCCAAAATATCACACATTTCCTCAAGATGCTAGTTAAACCGGACTGGCCACCCCCAACTCAGTTTTAGACCACTAACAGTTGGTGTGTAACCGGGACTGTTGATGTTCTTCATCTCACATTGCTGCAGTCCTTACACTTGGGTAGTCCGCTGTCCTCGGTCGGCCCGAATATCAAAGTATAAGGCTGACGTCGGTCAAGGCGCATTTGACTGACATCAGGACGTCAGGGTACAAATGCGCATGACCGACGTCATATCCTCAGTCTTTTTTGCCGCATGGTCCGATGCAGAAGCAGTATTGCAAGTGCCGGTTGGCGTTCTGAAATTTTTCGTTTTCGGAGTTTCAGACCGAGTCAAAGTTGGCTAAGTACCCGTTAGGAATATTTTAGTTTTTTCTTGCCTCAGTGGTTTACCGGATGTCAGAAAAAGTGAATAATTGTATTTCTTGTGGGAAACGGATACCGCATAGAGACTATCATACTTTGTGTATTCCTTGTTTAGGGCCTGAGCACAACGTTGTTGGGTGTCGCTCTTGTGCTAGATTTAATAAGCGCACTATAAAGAGGAGATTAGATTGTGCCAGGTTAGTCTTTGGGAAGCGGTGTAATTACAAAATGCCGTCGGATGCTCCGACGCCCGCTTCTTCGAAGAAGCGCAAGGACAAAGCAGTGAAGCCTAGGCTAGAAGAACCGTCCGTACCGGACGCCGGTTCTTTAGAGGTGTCGGTGGAGCCGGTGGTTCCACCGGAGGTTTCTTTGGGATCCCAGGGAGAGACCTTGTTATTGCAGGATGTGGCCTCTCAGGAGGCAGGCCAGGGTGATGGGGCTTCTCAGGTTACTTTACTCCCCTCCCTGCCTAGGGTGGTTAGGCCCTCTCCTTCTGTTTCCAAGGCTTCTCCTAGAGGCAGGCCAGGTTTAGCTTCAGTTGGTGTCACCCCTAGTTCTTCTGGAACTGTGCCCAAGAAGCATATGCTTAAAATGGCAGAAGATTTGATTACTCTGATTAGGGTTCTTTGCCCCTCCTGATAAGAGACCTAGGGTGGAGCCTGAGCTAGGAGTTTTGAGCAGGCTTGGATGTTTGAGTCTTGGCTGAAGACTTGCAGGAGTACTCTCCTTATTCTGATTCTGATGTGGATGATTCTACTCCTTCTGCTTCTCCTCCTGAGGATTTTTCTTTTCAGAAACTCTTCATTCCATGAGGGAGCATTTTAAGTGGGAAGGTCAGGACTTCTCTGATTCCAGGAAAAGGCTTAGGAATTTTTGTTTTACCCCAACATAGGCCTTTGGCTATACCTCCTGTTTTGGATGTAGTGGAAGATGTTTTACAGAGGCTTCTCTTAATCCTGATTCTTTGCCTCCTGCTCCTGTTAAACCGGATAGGTATTACAGGGTGCCTGAAGTTCATAAGTATCTTTTAAGAGTCCGAGGGCAGACCCAGAAACTGTTAGCCAGGGGCCTAAAGGTGTTAAGGCTTCTGTTGTCAAGAATCCGGTTCCTGCAGATAAAGAAGCCAGGGCCTTGGATAGATGGGGAAAGAAAGTTTATACTTCTTCCACTCTAGCTATGAGGGCTTTGAATTGCCAGTTTCACATGTTAAAATACCAAAACTATCTCCTTTCACAGTTGAAGTCTAAGGTTGATGCTCTGGGAAGGTATTGATTGTAAAGAGTTACAAGATTTAGTACATGTTTCTGAACAGGTGGGTAAGCACCCCCTTTGGACTACTGATTGACTTAGAGGAGCTCTCTATTATGGCCCACAGGTATGCCCTAACCTGAGCAGTACCTTGGGATCAAAATTTATGCCACAATAAAGACAAGATTTTAAGCTTTTAAAATTTCTGATGTTTGGTGTCCTTTAGAGGCCAGTTTTAAAAGGGATGACAGGTTACAGACGTTGTTTTGCAGGTTCACCTGTCAACTTGGGAATTGGTTGGCTAAGGGTTGGCCATCCCTTATGCCTTTCGGGTCAAGGCTAATCAAAGACCTCACCAGAAAGATTTGGGAAGAACTGAGGAAGTGCTGCTCAATCCAGGTCTAAATCAAAATGTCCTAACAGACCCAACCTTTTGAGAACAGAGCCTTCTGTGCTGTAAGCACCTTGGATGAAGGCTTGGGCCCCTCAAGAAAATTAGGTTTAATTCCCATACAGATGGATTCCGGAACACCACAAGGCGGTATCCATTTCATAAGTTCCCACCTTTCAGGGTGCCGGACTACCAAAGAAAAGTCCAGGCAACTTACCTATGCAAAACTGCTTACAATTGTAGCATGCTAAAAGGGGTCTCAAACTCAGGCCCACTACCAGAAAAACTGGAGGGTAAATGTATCTCAAACCCATAGGGTGATTTAACCCGAAATGCCCTGGGAACATTACTCAAGTCCTAACTCCGCATGGTCCGATGCGGAAAGTTATAAGTGCAAAGTTGGAACAGCTAGTACTTTAACCGGAGTTAAATATACAGATCTGTTACAAACATGGGACAAATTGGTTTTCTTCCTCAGGGATTTCTGATCATAAACTAATCTCACTTATTGGAACACCCAAAAATTACCATAGTGAAGAACTTCTTTAAGGAACCTTGACACTCAAGCTGGTGTGGTTCCTTCAGGCCCTAGATTGGAAACCACATTAAAGCTGGGAAGCCCTTAGTGTTTGTGAACACCTCCAGGACTGCATGGATCAGGCAATCCCAAATAAAACCAAGACTGTTTCCACAAAGCGCAAGGACAAAACTGGTGGACCCAGGGTTAAACAAACTTTACCACGAGGAAAAAGGCTATACATGATAGAACAAGTTTCCAGGAAGTCACCTATGATCTTATAGAAAATTTACTGTTTAAAAACAGAATGGCCAATCTCAGGAGGAGGCCATGGATTCAAGGACAATCATAGCCTTTTCCAGGTATGTTAGGAACCTGGGTGGCTGCCAGATATGCTTTTAATTGGGCCCAAAAAGATACAGCTTCAGTGGACCCCACATTGGCAACTACTGGCAGACAGGTTTTGCAAACTGCACCTTAAAGGTGATAACTATCCCAGCAGTGTAGCCTCCCGACATCTAAATGCAGGGTGAAAGCTGCTCTTTTGAAAGCTAAAGGCATCAATGCCGAAGTTCAGGTGTCCTACTATCGAAATGGGGAAATGAATCCACATGCAGCTTTTCCTCTGAGCCTTTCCACAGGACTCTCACAATGGGGAGGCAACTTTGGTGCCACTTCCAAATGACTCTGACGGACCCTGGTATTACGGAATTCTTGTTTAACCAGCATGGGTCTGCTTAGCTATCGGGTCATAATGGAGCTTAAAAAGATATAGGGACTTGAGCATTGACCTACCCAGTTCCCTTTTTCAAGGGAAGATATGCCTTTTAGGGTGCCCGACTTAAAAGAGTCCCAAGGGCTGATGAGGAAAGGCTTCCATGGCCTAAAGTTGTTAAATTCTGTGGTTACCAATCCGGTACTGAAAAATACCAGCTTAAATGGAAACATATGTATATTGGTTGAAAACTCTAGACAGCCACATGGTTAAAAGTTGCTGCTGTGTCAGACTCAAGCCGTTCACAATTGAAATCCCAAGGTGGTGCTTGGCTATTGTTTGGCAAACTTCTGAGGTTCAGGTCAACAGGGGAAAGGATTCTTTGCAAAGTTTTATGCGACTCAGGCCATGGGTGAGGTGCATAGCTGTTCCTTCGAAGGACTCACGGTAAGGATAGCTGTGAGCCTGGCCGGGTTAAGCCAAGGATGTATGGTGCTCCCTTTAGGGAAAAGGTTAACCCCAAGTCAAAGGTTAACAACTGAGGACAAAAAAGGTTATCAGGCCCGTTACCAGGTTTTCAGGTGCCCTCTTTAGAAAATGGCCTGCTAAGGGGTTTGGGAAAACATACCTTCAAAGTTCCCAGTCTAGGGGATTCCTAGACTAGTGAGGCATTGTTCAAGGTACTTTCCTTATCAGACATATGTAGAATCCCTTGGGGTTCACCTGAATCTGCAGAAATTTGGAGAGACCCTTAAGTTCCTCACCAAAAGGATCAAGGCACTCCTAAGGTCATATGCTGCCAGATTGAAACTCCAGCTCTATTCAGTGCATACTGTCTGCTCAGAGGTGACATGTGCCTGACATACAAGGCCATGTCCAACCCGAATTAATGGACATGCTCCACCTCAAAAATCCAAATCCACCAAAACCACTAGAGCAAGCGATTAAACCTTTCAACGGATATAAATAGATGCTGGAGGGATAGATTTATCACTCAGAGAACTTCTATGCTGTGGAATAAAATCCGTCCATGTGAGGCAGAGCACGGACTCTGTTAAAGAGAAATCTAGACCTGTGTGGAATGAGGTTACCTGGAATCATCTCTGTGTCACTGCTGGACAGAGGCACAACAAACTAATGGGACTATTTTCATATAAGGTGGTTAGCAAAAATTTGGGCTAGGCTTATAAATGCCTTAGGGCTGATAGCCTAGTATAAACCTATGAACCTATCTCTTAACAAAAAGCATGTCAAACCCAGACCTGTGGATATGCTACCTAAAGAAATCCCAATCCCTCAGTGCTACATGCTGTGGGGGCCTAAACTTTGTCACCACAATAAACAGGACATGCGGGGAGAAAGATTCCTTTCCCAGAGACTTCCCATACTCTGGAACAAGCTACCCATCTATGTCAAGCAAAGTTCCCCATTAACACTCTTGAAGAAAAATCTTGATGAGTGGATGGGCAATAGGAAATGCACCCCGGGGATCACTTCTGTGACTTTGCTCGACAGTGGCACAGGAAAATAACTTTCTTGGGGTAAGCCAGAACCTTTTTGGCTAGGCTTACTTAGCCCTTGGGCAAGCCTAGTACCTACCTATGAATATTGCCTATGGCAACAGCACTGCACAATAGCTTACAAGCATGTCCTTGAAAATACACCTAGTTCAAAAATGCAAACATCTTAGCAACTACAGCTGTCTATACAATGGCCCTGACTTTCACAACAGGAACAGGATAAGTAACAGGTATGATGAGTAGGTGAATTCACAGACATTGTGATTTCTCAATCAATTAATCCAAAGTGTTTGGCTAAAGGCAGAAGATGGAGGTGATGGAAATGGAGGGAATTCTAAATCGGAGTTAATGGGCTAAGATATTAGAAAGTACTGTTTTCCATTCCCGCAGCTACAACAAGCTTTATATTCACTGATATCCAAAATATCACACATTTCCTCAAGATGCTAGTTAAACGGACTGGCCAAACTCAGTTTTAGACCACTAACAGTTGGTTTTAACCCGGGACTGTTGATGTTCTTCATCTCACATTGCTGCAGTCCTTACACTTGGGTAGTCCGCTGTCCTCGGTCGGCCCGAATATCAAAGTATAGGCTGACGCCGGTAAAGGGCATTTGACTGACATCAGGACGCCCGGGTACAAATGCGCATGACCGACGCCATATCCTCAGTCTTTTGCCGCATGGTCCGATGCAGAAGCAGTATTGCAAGTGCCCGGGTTTGGGGTTTTGAAATTTTTCGCTGAGTTTCAGACCGAGTCAAAGTTGGCTATCCCCCTTGGGAATATTTTAGTTTTTCTTGCCTCAGTGGTTTACCGGATGTCAGAAAAAGTGAATAATTGTATTTCTTGTGGGAAACAGATACCATAGAGACTATCATACTTTGTGTATTCCTTGTTTAGGGCCTGAGCCCAAAGTTGTTGGTGTCGCTTTGTGCTAGATTTAATAGCACTATAAAGAGGGGATTAGATTGTGCCAGGTTAGTCTTTGGGAAGCGGTGAATTAAAAATGCCGCCGGATGCTCCCCGCTTCTTCAAGAAGCAAGGACAAAGCAGTGAAGCCTAGGCTAGAAGAACGCCGCCGGACCCGGGGTTTTTTAGAGGTGTCGGTGGAACCGGTGGTTCCACCGGAGGTTTTTTGGGATCCCAGGGAGAGACTTGTATTGCAGGATGTGGCCTCTCAGGAGGCAGGCCAGGCTGAGGGGCTTCTCAGGTTACTTTACTCCCCCCCTGCCTAGGTGGTTAGGCCCTCTCCTTCTGTTTCCAAGGCTTCTCCCAGAGGCAGGCCAGGTTTAGCTTCAGTTGGTGTCACCCCTAGTTCTTCGGAACTGTGCCCAAGAAGCATATGCTTAAAATGGCAGAAGATTTGATTACTCTGATTAGGGTTCTTGCCCCTCCTGATAAGAGACCTAGGGTGGAGCCTGGAGATTTTAGAGCTTTTGAGCTGCATTTTGCTGCTGAAGACTTGCAGGAGTCTCCTTTTCTGTTCTGATGTGGATGATTCTACTCCTTCTGCTTCTCCTCCTGAGGATTTTTCTTTTCAGAACTCTTCATTCCATGAGGGAGCATTTTAAGTGGGAAGGTCAGGACTTCTCTGATTCCAGGAAAAGGCTTAGGAATTTTGTTTTACCCAACATAGGCCTTTGGCTATACCTCCTGTTTGATGTAGTGGAAGATGTTTTGCAAGGCTTCTCTTAATCCTGATTCTTTGCCTCCTGCTCCTGTTAAACCGGATAGGTATTACAGGGTGCCTGAAGCTCATAAGTATCTTTTAAGAGTCCTAGGGCAGACCCAGAAACTGTTAGTCAGGGGCCTAAAGGTGTTAAGGCTTCTGTTGTCAAAATCCCGTTCCTGCAGATAAAGAGGCCGGGCTTGGATAGATGGGGAAAGAAAGTTATACTTCTTCCACTCTAGCTATGAGGGCTTTGAATTGCCAGTTTCACATGTTGAAATACAAAACTATCTCCTTTCACATTGAAGTCTAAGGTTGATGCTCTGGCGCAAGGTATTGATTGTAAAGAGTTACAAGATTTAGTACATGTTTCTGAACAGGTGGGTAAGCATTCTTTGCAATGTGGTTTTGATGCTGTACAGGCCTCTGGGTGGCTGCCACTGGATTTCGAGGCACGCCTGGCTGAGGGATCAGAATTTATCTGACCATGTTAAACAAGATTTTAGATGCTCCTTTACAATCTGATGTTTTGGTTCTCCTGTTGAGGCAGTTTTAAAGAAAATGGAAGACAAGGCTAAGTCTATGCAGACTGTTAAAGATTTTTGCAGGTTCAGCCTCCAAAGTTTAGTAGAATTGGCCTCTAAGGGTGGACGTATCCTTCTTATGATTCCCAGTCTAGGGGAGATGCGGTAGGGAAGACCCGGCTTTAGGCCAGAAGGGTTTCCGCCAGCTTATGGAGGGGCCGCTAGGGGACATACCCAATTTCAGCTCCCAAAAGGAACCTTCCACTATTTTTTGGGGAGGAATTGACTTTCAAAATTGGGTTTAACCCAAGCAGATGGGTTTGGATTATCCCGGTTCATTTTTACCAAGTTTTTTAAAATGGATTCAAAAAAAAAAGGGCTCCAAAAAATTTTTTGTTACTTAAAAGGGGGCCTAACCCCCCTTTCCCAGAAGGGGGTGGATTTTTTTCCCCGGGTTCCTAGTAAAAAAAGGGGGGAACAGTGGAGAAATTTTTTTTTTAAATGGCCAGTATGCTACTCTGGTAAACTTTCCCTACTAAAGAAAGGCTACACACAATCAGCTGCATGTCATGGTCAGAGAGGGGCCAACGGTCAACCAAGACCAGGTTGATGACCTGGAAGTTGACTGGAGACAAGCTATTCGAGTTCGTGGACTAACTCAGTGATCCAGCACCCGAAAAAGAGATGGATTCAGTGTAGTTGTAGAAGAATAGTAGCAGTGTGAGGACTACATTAACTGACAAGTGGTGAGCACAGATTGCTAGTAAGGTACATAAGGAAATAGAGTGGGAAAATTGGAGCTGTCCGGGCACTCCACAAAATAAACACGCCAGTCAGAAAAAAGTGGGAGAATAAAAGACCAAATCAGGCAAGTCGTGAATACTGGTTGCCTAACAAAGAAGCTAAGAAAGGAGTTGTAAAACAAAAGAAAAGGCATTTGAGGCACTCCAACAAATTCTGCAAAAGACTAAAGGTGGCCCAACGAAACAGCTTACGAAAGCAAGACAGAAAGATAAAGACAATTATCTAGCATAAATGAATGCCAGCTACAACATGCTCACTAGTCATCATGACATTGTAGGCAGACGGAAGGCATATTTACAACACCTTGGGAATGACAATAACCAACAGATGCTGTAGTGCCCCTGGCAGTGGCAAGAAACTAGACAAAAAGGATACCACCCTGGAAGTAAAAATATCACCAATGACAATGAGTCACTGAAAACAGCATGGTTGATATGAGGTCGCAGCAGATATGAGAAAGCTGCTGAGTGAGACTGGGGAGAAATGGCTCCTTAGTGTACTGCTGGGAGGTACAGACAGAAAAAAAATATCACAGGTGACTAGAGGATAATCACACTGGAGCCAGTGTGCAAGAACAAATAGCACATCCACAACTGTGAGCAGGACAAAGGCTTCAAACTCCTGTCACACTGCATGAAAGTTGTGGAGATGGGGTTTATTAAATGGACACTCGGGGTTGTAGAATGTGAGGTGGGAGATTAACAGTTCATATTCCTATGAGATGCAGCATAACTGACTCAATGTTTGCTGAGAGACTGTCTAGAAGACACGAGAGATGATGAAAGAGTCCAAATGCTCACTCCTATACTTGGATAAAGTAGATGACAAGGTCCCTTGAAAGCTCTGTTGGGCAGTACTGTGGTAGTTCAAGCTTCAGGAAACATTGGTAGAATTAGTGCAGGTGAAGTACAAGGACCCAATGAGTCAAACATGAACCATCTTCGGTCTCACATTACACTTTTTCAGTCTAAAGCAGAATCGGTTATATAACTTCACAAACTGCCAGTCACTACTACAAATGTGTAATTTTTCCAGAGGGTAAGACATCTCAATCCCCACATTAAAAGGGTGTTATGGAGAAAGTGGTGAGGCAGTTCCCTGGTTACAAACCATAATAACCCTAACTTATCTGGGTCATGTTTTTTCAGTTTATCATAAGAATAGTTTTGAAGTGACTGGCATCTTTTTAAGGCCAATTGCTGATGTGATCTAGCATTCCACCCCCGTTGCTGCATCAGGTATTAAAAAATAGTAAAAAAAAGAGCATTTCTGATTCACTTTATGCCAATAGAATTTGTACTGGAAATGCATTTACCTGTTACTCACTAATGCAATGTCTCAGATTGGAGGGATTTGTAATGATAATTTCTCTCTCCCGTGCATTAGCAACACCAACAAAGTAATGACAGCTACTACTTTCATAGAATGCACCATAGGATGGAAAGCAGTGTTGTGCTTATGTAGAGACAGTGTTATCAATTGTCTCATTCTTGATGGGGAGAACTCTCCCTTTGCTAATTCTTAGTACATTAATTATGTTTTTTTTTTGTATTTTTGTATTTTGTGATCACTGCTTTCTATAAAGGTCAGACAGTGCATATGAACTTAAAACAGCCATATATAAAATGTGTGTATAAGTTTTCTACACATGCCTAACATCCATTACTTCATAAAACTTGACTTGACCTTTTTTTATTACAAAAAAAACTGCCATTAACTAATGCATATGTTGAAACACAAAACAGTAGTACATTTTCTTTGGAATTTCACTCCTGAGTGTATCTATCCATTTCTTTAGCTGCTATTATTCCAAGACAATAATCGATAAAATCCTGTCCCATCCTGCATGATAATAAATTGGTGGTTTTATGGTGCTATCTAATTCAGATTTACTATTTCCATCCTTGTTAGGCTAACTGTACTATAATGTTCCAGAAGTAAATACATGTGCGTTCATGTACATTCTCACACAGAGTATTGATTGAACAGATACATTTCATTTGGAATGTATTAGAGTGTAGCTATTCTCTTTTGGGTGATTTCCCCTGCCACCCATCTGTAAATGTGTTGTTCAAGTTGGCCACACATACACAGACATACATGTTATCACGCATGCCTCATTACCGTTTTTTATATATATAGATATAGATATATATCTACATCTATATCTATTGATATATATATATATATATATATATATATATATATATATATATATCTTTATGTATTTATTTTTACCTGTATCCATATATATATTTATATATATATATATATATATATATATATATATATATATCTTTTTCTCTCTCTCTCTCTCTCTCTATATATATATATATATATATATATACACACACACACACACACACACACACACACACATATATATATATATATCTCAGCACCTTGCTCAAATGTAATCTTTCTGTCTTCCATATTACTGTGTTTTTAGTATTTTTGAAAACTGTATTGTACTTAGCTCTGTAATAGAGCTTTTCTCCCCGGGCCTCCATTGAAAACTTGCTCAGTTTTGCCCAATGGACTTTCCCGGTTAACAAACTGCAAATAAATAAACGAACACACACACACACACACATCTATATATATATATAAATGTATATATATATATATATATATATATATATATATATATATATATATACATATACATATATATATATATATTTCTCTCTCCATATATATCTAAATATATAGATCTATTATCTCTCTCTCTCTCTATATATATATATATATATATATATATATATATATATATATGTATATGTATATATATGTATATATATATATATATATATGTATATATATATATATATATATATATATATATATATATATATATATATATATATATATACATATATATATATATATATATATGTATACACTGGATATAAAAATGTACACACCCGTTAATATGCCAGGTTTTTGTGATAGAAAATGAGACCACAATAAATAATTTCTAAACTTTTTCTGCCTTCAATGTGACCTATAACCTGTACAATTCAATTGATTTAATTATAGTCTTCTTGGGTACCCACCTGCCATTAATTAAGACTAACCCCAAATAAAAATTCAGTGTTCCTAGTAGGAATTTCATGTGATAGACTAAGTTTCCTCCTAGAGTAAAAGCCCTGGTTCACAGAGAGCTTACAAAGCATCAAAGGGATCACATTGTTGAGTCAGGAGAAGGGTACCAAAACTTTCCACAGCGTTGGATATGCCATGGAACACAGTGAAGGCAGTTATCAAAAGTTGGAGAAAAAAAATGGGACAACAGTGACATTGCAAAGAACTTGGACCTTCATGCAAAATTGATGAAAAGACCAAATGAAAACTGGAGAGAGAGGCTGCCAAGAGGACCTACAACAACACTGAAGGAGCTGCATGAATGTTCAGTGTTTAAGTACTGTTTGCGTACTACATGTGACAACAATCTCCCACATTCTCCATATGTCTAGACTGTGGGGTAGGGTTCCAAGACAGAAGCCTTTTCTTGCACAGAAAAGCATACTGGCCAGGCTACAATTTGCAAAAAATACAAGTCTCCCAAAAGCTTTTTGGAAAATGTGTTATGGTCTGATGAGACCAAGTTTGAACTTTTTGGCCATAATTCCAAAGGGTACATTTGGCGTGAAAACAACAGTTTGTATCACCATAAGAACACTGTGTCCATGGTGAAGCATGGTAGTAGCAGTTTCATGCTTTGGGGTTGTTTTTCTTTAGCTGGAACTGGGACTTTAGTCAAGATGAAGGGAAGGTGAAAGGAATTATGAACAGTTGCAAATACCAGTCACTTTTGGCCCCAAACCTTCAGGCGTCTGCTAGAAAGCTGAAGATGACTAATTTAACCTTTCAACACAGCAATGACCCCAAGCATACATCTCAATCAACAAATGAAGGGCTGCACCAGATGAAAATTTAATTTTTGGGTTGACCCAGCCAGAGACCAGACCTAAATCCAATAGCAAATCTGTGGGGTGACCTGAAGAGGGCTGTGTACAGCAGATGCCCTTGCGTTATGACAGATTTGGAGCTCTTTTACAAGGAAGAGTTGGCAAATATTGCCAAGGGAAGGTGTGCCATGCTTGACAGATTCCTACTCAAGAAGACTGAATGCTGTAACTAAATCAGAAGGTGCTTGAACAAAATATTAGTTTAAGTGTGTGCACACTTATGCAACCAGCGTATTGAACATTTTTTGTATTTTTTTTTCACCTATCAGTTTTAAGTTTTTCTATTGAACTGTCCAGGTTACAGGTCACAGTAAAGGTGGGAATAATTTTGAAATGATTTATCGTGGTCTCCTTTTTTTAATATCATAAAAACCTGGCATTTTAACAGGGGTGTGTAGACTTTTTATAGCCACAAATACACACACACGCCAACATAAATTTCTGACACATTTTTTATATATATATATATATATATATATATATATATATATATATATATATATATATATATATATATATATAAAACAAAGGATGTTGGAAACAGCTGAGCTATAACCTTAAAATACAGGCAAACCTGGAATTGTACAAACAGCCCATGCCAGCAGCACTGCATAAAGACAAATATTATAAGGCTTTCTCTAAAGTTAGACAGGTCAGTTATACAGAAAACACACCCTTGATGAATAACAATGACTCTTGGCTTTCAGTACAGGAAGTGGCAAGCTGAGCTAACAGGTCTCATGCTGATGAGATGAATTCATTATGCAGACATCACGGCTCCTCAGTGGAACTAAAAACTGTTCAGCAGCAGAAGATGAAGATAGAGGTGTTATGCATATGCATGGGAGCCCTAAGTCACAGACAGCAGCTGTGGAACAGATTTACATTATAATGTCTGTGCTTTCCCTTGGGGCTATGCATTGCTCCAACACTGTTCACAATATGTATTATCTCCTGTCAGAGTTTTACAAACTATTTTGTATCAACATTATCGCAAATGTAGATGATTTACTTCACTTTGCCCAGCTGTATTTATTAATTTGTTTATTTTACATTTGTTGACCGGGATAGTCCGACTGGATATATGTCAGATGTAATGGGATCCTATCTCGCCTACATTCATGACAGATGGGTTCGGAGCCGATCCATCGGCTCCGAATCGGCAACTTATATACTAGCACGAAGTCTCTCATTGGCTGGGCTACACCCTATCCCAGGATGCACTACACCTGCTTCCCCAGATCTCGTTTGCCGCTTTACAAGCTGGACGTGGTCTCGACTTGGCTGGAGCTAAGTGATTGTTTTTGTACCTTTATTGGTCCTAGACCTTGGGGGTTTTTTGTTAAATATTAACCAAACAGCTGTTTTAACAGCTTTCTTTATTATATTTGTGATTTTGAGTGCTTGAGTCGTCTGGTGTTTATTCCTGTTTTCAGTCGGGCAAGGCCCGTTTTAGTTAGAGGGCCTTTGCCCTACCCTTGTGTATTTTTTGTGTACTTTTCATTCCCTTTGTGGTTATTTGCTTTTCGGGCCAAGCCCGTTTAAATTAGAGGGCTTTGGGCCATTGTTCTTGTGTGCCTGTTGCTTGTGAGGTAAATTTTGCGCCAGTGTGTCTCGCGCTTTCCAGTTGGCGCCTTTTGTCTTTATTTGCTTACTTTGTGGTAAATTTTTTTTGTGGTAGTACCTGTACTATGTCGAAAGAACAAAAGTCAGGGTTTAAAAAATGCACTCGGTGCAGTTACAAAATGTCCTTAACAGACAGTCATTCTATTTGTGTATATTGTTTGGGGCCGAAACATCTACAAGAGACTTGTAGCGTTTGTCACGCTTTTTCAGCTAGAGTTCTTCAAGAACGAAAGAACAAGCTCATTCTAAAAGGGCTTATTAAACCCTCCTTTGAGGAAGCTTTGAATCCTCCTGTTGCTTCCAAAAAGAAAAGATTGTCGGCTCCGACAAGTCCGTCGGAGCCGACTTCTAAAAAGAAAAAGTTGACCTCTTCTTCCTCGGCTCCACTGACTTCGGAGCCGAGGGTCGAAGAGTCTGTCTCGATACCTCCTACTTCGGTTCCATTGTTTTCGGAGCCGCAAGCTGGAGTATCGAGAGGTGAATCACCTCCATCGGCTCCAATGGCTTCGGAGCCGGTGGAAGTGTGCAGCTCAGACTCTTCCCCCTCGGCTCCGAAGAAGGCTTCTTCGGCGCCGATGGTGGTCCATGAGTTGGTGGTGTCGGCGCCGACAGTATTGGAGCCGTTTCGGAGCCGGTCCCCTTCTCCTTCGGAGCCGAGAGAAAAGTCTTCTCGAGTGTCTACCTCCTCTAAATCCTCGAGACTATCAGATTCGTACCTTTGTGGTTATTTGCTTTTCGGGCCAAGCCCGTTTAAATTAGAGGGCTTTGGGCCGTTGTTCTTGTGTGCCTGTTGCTTGTGAGGTAATTTTTGCGCCAGTGTGTCTCGTGTACCGGTAGATGCTTTGGTGGTGGCTTCTGCCACACAGCAGGACGTGGCAGAGGCTTCGACGTCTATTCATCCTCCTAATAAGGATTCTAGGAGTATGGATTGGTACGGGAAGCGTACCCTGTCCTCAGCGGCCTTTACCTTACGGTCGCTGAATTATTTGTCATTTTACGAGGCTCCAAAGGGATCTTCTCAAAGAGCTAAATGACTCCCTTGTTGGTAATCTACCTGAAGCGCTGGCCTCGACTGTTGGCGCACAGATGAATACTCTTTTTTCTATTGTTAACTCGTCCATGCGGCTCATCTCGTATGCGGCCGATGGAGCGAGTAGAGCAGCGGGAACAGGCGTTGCCCTTAGGAGACAAGCCTGGTTACGCTTGTGTTCATTTACGGAGGCCTTCAAGTCTTCCTTCGCCGACGCCCCCTTTGATGGGTCATCTTTGTTTGGACCCAAGGTGAAGGACACACTAACTCGGTGCGAGCAGGAGGGCAAGACTTTGACTGCCGTTGGGGCCCGTTATTCCGCTCCTTCCAGGCCTTATCCCAAGGCTGGGAGAGGAGGGAAAATGTGGTTTAAAAAATCCCAAAAGTCTTTCTCTACTCCACCCAGTGATTCCCCCTCCAGAGGCGGGGGGGGGGATTTTGGAAGACGCCGCCCCAGAGGTGGCAGAGGCCCCCGTAACTCTGGAGACCGCGATTCCTTTTGTGGTTCTTCATACAACCAGCGTTCCTGAGTTGTTGCCCGGCTGTGCAACTCCGGAGCCAGTCGGGGGTCGCTTTGCGGCGCACCCACAAGCTTGGGAATCCATAACAAGTGATCAGTGGGTGCTTCGCATTATTACCGGAGGATATATCATCCCCTTCAACAAACCCCCCCTTTCTTTAAGGGAAATCCCGGACGTACCACCCAGTCAGCGGGTTCAGGCAGCATTAGAAATTTCAAAGCTGCTAGAAAAAAGAGCCATCCAGCCTGTCCCCATCGACCAGATCGGATCAGGAACTTACTCAAAATTATTTTTGGTACCAAAAAAGACAGGGGACTTCAGGCCCATTTTGGACCTCAGTTCATTGAATCGTTTCGTCAAGAAGTCCAAATTCCGAATGGTCACTCTTCAATCTATTCTTCCTTTGCTGGAAAAGATGCATGGATGTGCTCAATAGATCTCCAGGACGCTTACTATCATATTCCCATAGCTCAAGAGTCCAGGAGACATTTACGCTTCCGCCTCGGAGCCAGTCATTTCCAATTCCGAGCACTGCCCTTTGGTCTCACCACAGCCCCCAGGGTGTTCACCAAGTGTCTGGCAGTGGTAACTGCTCACCTGAGAAGTATGGGATTCCAGGTGTTTCCTTATCTAGACTGGCTCCTTACAGCCACCTCCGAGCATCTACTTCTCCAAGCGCTCAGAGCCACGTTCACCTTGGGCCGTTTCTTGGGGATCACATTCAATTTGCAAAAATCTGTACTACAGCCTTCTCAGCGTATTACTTTCATAGGCGCAGACTTAGACACAAAAAGAATGCGCGCCTTTTTACCGGCAGCAAGAATTCAGATCTTACAGGATCAAGCCAAATCCTGCCTTCACTTACAAAGAGCCCCGGCCCATCGGATTCTACAACTGTTGGGCTCGATGGCGTCGACTATACTTCTAGTTCCCCTGGCCAGACTTCACATGCGAATCCTACAATGGCTACTGTCGGTACAATGGTCTTATCAGGAACTGCCCTTGAACCACTTAATCATAATCACGGAAAGTTGCCGTCGAGATCTGCGTTGGTGGCTTCTACAGTCAAATCTCGACCAGGGGCGATCCTTTATTCCTCAACGTCCCGTTGCCACTGTGACCACGGACGCCTCCCAGGTAGGGTGGGGGGGTCATTACCTGGACAGGTCGGTCCAAGGCACATGGCAGATCCAGGAAACGCATTTGCATATCAATGTCCTGGAGATGAGAGCGGTACTATTGGTACTCCAAGCTCTCCATCACGCTCTCCCACCGGGCCCAATTGCTATCCTATCCGACAACATGTCGGTAGTATGGTACATAAACAAGCAAGGTGGTACCAGGTCTTACCCACTATGCAGAGAAGCCATGAGACTTTGGCACTGGGCGGTAGCTACCAACCGCTTTCTAATGGCAACGCATACCGGGAAGTCCAATGTGATTGCGGACAGATTAAGCAGGACCATTCTCTTGCCCCACGAGTGGTCCCTCAATCAGAGTATAGCTGCGAAAATCTTCGACAGATGGGGTCTTCCTTGCTGCGACCTGTTTGCCAGCCCTCACAATGCGAAATGCAGAGAGTTCTTCACACTGTTCCCTTCTCAGGGACAGATTCCCAGGGACGCTCTGACTCACATTTGGCCCCCCGGTCTTCTCTACGCCTTCCCTCCGTTCCCCCTCCTACCGAGGGTGATACAGAAGGCCATTTACATGGAGAGCGAGATGATTCTGATTGCCCCGCACTGGCCTCGTCAAGTTTGGTTCCCTTTCCTACAGAGGCATGCGATAGAAGGTCCATGGTTTCTGGATCCGGTGCCAGACCTGTTGACTCATCAGTCAGGATGGCCTCATCCGTCTCTCAGGTCCCTGAAGTTGGCAGCATGGTTACTCCACTTCCAACCTTAGTCCGAGATAATGCTCTCTCGCCGGATGTGGTCCACATTCTGTCTTCTTCCCATAAACCTTCCACCATCAAACTTTATTCCAGTAAATGGAAAAGGTTTGCCTTCTGGGCTCAAGAACGAGGTATAGATCCTCTCACTGCTCCAGTATCGGAGGTTCTGAATTTTCTGGCCTTCCTTTTTCAGTCGGGCTCTTCAGTTTCTACCATTAAGGTTCAGCTAGCGGCAATCTCTAATTTTCATGCTTCTTTTGAACCTTCATTGATGTCTCACAAACTTTGTAAGGCGTTCCTTAATGGGGCTTGGCTCCTTAGGCCTCCTTTATCTCATCCTGTTCCTCCTTGGGATTTGAATATGGTTCTTGCTGCCCTAACTGCCCGTCCTTTCGAACCAGCTGCTACTTGTGATTTAAAATTTCTGTCTTGGAAAGCGGCATTTTAGTAGCCATAACATCTGCTAGGCGAGTTTCAGAACTTCAAGCTCTTTGTTCTGATCCTCCCTATTTGATTTTTCACAAACATAGAGTTTCATTGAAATTGAACCCTGCATTTATTCCAAAGGTGGCCTCCTCTTTCTGTTTGCAACAAACCATAGAACTCCCTGTTTTTTCCCAGAATTCTCCAATAATGCAGAATATACTTTGCATCAATTGGACGTACATAGACAGTTACGTTTTTATTTGAATAGAACCGCTCATACGCGAAAATCAAGTCAATTGTTTGTTTCTTTTGCAGCGAACAAATTGGGTCAACCAGTATCAAAAGCCTCCATATCAAAATGGATTAGATTGTATCACTTTTGTTTATTCACAGGCCAATAAAGACCTTCCCTTTCCAGTCAAGGCTCATTCTACCAGGGCAATGGCTACTTCGGTAGCTTTTCACTCCAAGTTATCCATAGATGATATTTGTGCTGCGGCAACCTGGACTTCTCCGCACACTTTTATTTCTCATTACAAGTTGGATGTGGTTTCTCGAGGCAGAGCTTTCTTTGGTTCCACGGTTCTCAGGAGTGTGTTCCAATGAGCCACCCGGGATGTAGGTGCTAGGGACGCTGTCCCATCTGTCATGAATGTAGGCGAGATAGGATCCCATTACATCTTTTAGTTATGTACTTACCATAACTTTGGATGTATGGGATCCATCTCGCCTACATTCATAAGTACCCACCCTCCTTCCCCCTGCCATTTGGATTTAGAGGAGCTGTAGTCACTTTTTCTTGGCGTTCTTTCTTGAAGAACTTTAGTTGGTTATAGTGACTTATAGTGTCTCTGTGTTTACATGAGTATATGAAAGCGAACAAACAAGATCTGGGGAAGCAGGTGTAGTGCATCCTGGGATAGGGTGTAGCCCAGCCAATGAGAGACTTCGTGCTAGTATATAAGTTGCCGAGTCGGAGCCGATGGATCGGCTCCGAACCCATCTGTCATGAATGTAGGCGAGATGGATCCCATACATCCAAAGTTATGGTAAGTACATAACTAAAAGTTTTCAGTGGAGGCTTGGGGAAAAAAGCTCCACATACCAAAAAAGAGACTGTACATACATCACTGAGTGATAAACTCAGGCAGACATGTTTAGAGAAACATAGACAAAGAATACAGGCAGATATCAGTGTACACAATGTGCAGACTTGCATCTGATTGGCAAAGACTTATCAGAAAATGTAAACATAGAATACAATCAGATCTCATAATTCACAATGCTTAGACATTCAAAAGCTATGAGGTACAGATACTTGCTACTCAGCAGGTTGAGTAGCAAGACATGTATTGAAGTTGTTAGTCAGGTTTAGAACAAGTGCACAGCCAATGAGATGAGGTATTTTTTGAGTTCTCTCTTAAATAGGGGTAGTGCGGTTTCCTCGGTAATGGTAGTAGGGAGCAGATTCCATATTTTACCGGTTGAGTTGGCAAGTGTAGCATCGCCTGCAGAGTTGTTGGATTTTTGGTTCAGTATCATTAGTTTATCAGCTGAGTGTAATGGCCTGGAGGCACTATGAGGGGTGAGAATATTTTTGAGGTCCGGGGTGTTATCAGATTGAGTATTGTATGCGCTACTGTAAGCTGGTTGAACTGTAGAAGGGTAGGATACTCTAGCCGTCCCAGTGCTTTGAAGTTCTGGCAATGGTGGGTCCTAAAAGCCATGCCTGTAGCGAATCTGGCTATATGATTGTAACATCCTGATAATTTGTTGAGATCGGTTTTGGATAGGTTGGTGAGTACAGGGGAGGCGTACATAATGGTAGAGAGGAGCTGTGAACTTGCAATAGCTACCCTAGCTAGCGGGGGTGAGGAAAGGTTTGTTCCTGTACAGGGAGCCAAGTTTTTTGTTGACTGACTTAGTGTGATTGACATGTTTATCAAATTTAAGGTGGTCTATTACACCTAGAAGCTTTTTATGGTCATCAGGGGAGAGATAATGGTGTAATTGCTAGATTTGATGTTGAAGGAAGGAGGAGGAATTTTATGGTTAGGGGAAAAAAGTAGTAGCTTGGTTTTGGTAGGATTTAGAAGCAGGCAGCGATTAGCTAGCCATGTTTCTACCGTGCTGAAAGTGGCCTGGGTGAGGGTTCGAAGTTGTGTAGGAGAGGGGGCAGAGCATATTAGCATCGAGTCATCTGCATATTGGATGAAGGTGGCTCCTGGGATGGTGGCGTGCAGATCATTGATAAAGATAGAGAAAAGAAGAGGACCTAGTATAGACCCTTGTGGGACACCTAGGGTTAGAGGAAGTTGGGATGACTGCTTGCTCTGCCATTAGACAACCTGCTGTCTACCGTTTAGGTAGGAGTGAAACCATTGTGTTGTGTTGGTCTAAACCGATGGTTTGTAGGGTATTGAGCAGTAGCTGATGGTTGACCATATCAAAAGCTTTTGAGAGATCTAGGAGGAATGCTGAAGATAGTTTGTTGTTATGATGAAGATTGATGACATTAGAGAAAGACAGAAGAGCCATGGTGGTGCTGTGGAATGGCCTAAAGCCGTGCTGAGATAAGGCGAGCTTTCCGTTTTGAATAAGAAAGTGCATGATTTGTTTGTGCATGCAACTTTCCATGATTTTAGCTAGTGCTGAATGAATGGTTATAGGTCTAAATTTAGATAATTCTGTGGAACTTCCTCCTTTATGGAGAGGTATAACGTGATATTTTCCATAGTGCTGGGATGTATCCTTCTGAGATGGATCTGTTGATCAGAATCGAAATGGGAAGTGCTATGGCATCAGCTGCTTTTTGAAGATATGCAGCTGGGAGGTGGTTGGCAGCTAGTGTATTAGGTTTTAGCTTTTTGAGTAAGGTCTGGATCAGATTGGTAGATACGGTTAGAAAGGTAAAGGTTGGTTGGGTACTGGGTGGATCAGGGCTAGATGTGCCAGAGCTGGTGTTTGTGTCCAGTGGAGTGAGATGGGTAGCTAGAGACTGGATAGTATCAGTAAAGGAGGAGTTGAAGCGGTTTGCAATTTCAACAGCGGATTTATCAAGGGAAGCTGATGGGGTAGTAGTGGCGGAACGGCCCGGTTGGAGAAGATCGTTAATATCGGCCCAGAACGTCTGAGGTTTTATATGATATTTTTGTTGTAGGAGGGTGTAGTGATTTTTTTTGTCTAGAATGACATATTTTTTTTTTTTTTTCCTTAGCTGCTGGTATCTTACTTGGTCCATAGGGGCTTTGGTAACATGCCACCTGACCCAGGCGTTGTTTCTTAGTTTAATTTTGTTTTTTGTGTGTTTAGATGGCCACGGTACAACTGTGGCTTTTACACGGATGGTACGGGTAGGAGCATGGTGGTTAAGGATAGCCAGAAATTTGGTACTGAATTACTCATCTGCTTCTTGTGATGGGAGTAAATTTATAATCTCATGAAACTCCCATTTGAGACCAGAAATCCTAGACAGGCTGAGACTCTGCACAGAACATTCAAAATTATTTTTTTCTCCCTCACACAGGACTGCATTTCTGAGGTGCCTCTATGACCCCTCCTTCTGTTCAAAGGGGATTTCTTCTACAGGACAAATTAAATCTATATTTATATCTATTCCATGTGTTTACCAGTTTGGCTTGGGGCATGCCTCAGGATTCTAGTTCTCATGGCATCCGTAACTCTCATAATACCTCTTGCAAAATTTGACATGATAGAATGTTATATGGGGGCTACTGGGTACCAGCATCGACACCCTCTGTCTTTTCAAATTCCTTCATTAGGCTTTCTAAAAAGAGAAATTACTTGCTGCAGACATCAAATATCCCTGAGTTCAGGTCACCCAATTTCATTTCAGAGCAGTCACAGCAGACACCTCAGACCTCATATGTGGAGCTGTGTGTAGGGGAGTAAGTGCCATGTGTCTGGCGCAGGAAAGAGAGGAAAAAGCATAAAATAGATGCTAGCTGTTGTAAAGGTTCTCAACTCTGACTCCTTTGTTGCCCCAGGCTCTGTTCACTTAGTTACTGATAATACCACATTTATAAGGGGGGGCAGATGTTAGCCCATTTATAGACCAGCAAAGTTAATGTGGGATATAGCTTTACAGCACAATGTTACTTGTATCAGAGCTGATTGTGTGGTAGAGAAGCTAGTCAAACAAATGCAAGCCTTAATGAATGGAAAACAAATCAGGGCTTTTCCCAAGATTAGCTTAATCTGTGGGAAATTCTTCAGGTAGACCTTTTCACTATGCTAAGCAATTAACTGGAAGAATTCTGTTCTGTGACTCCATGCAAGAAGGCCTGCAAGCCAAATGCCTTCCTGTTTCTCTGGATAGAAATTTTGCTGCATGCTTTTTCACCCTTTCTACTGATAAGTCAGACACATCGGAGAAAAAAATATGTTGAACATAAAAGTACCATTCTCTTGAATATGGTCTCCATACATTTGAAGCAGAGTTCCTCCCTATTCCTACTGAAGTGACACTTGCACCAATGGATGGTGAATAAGTTGTCCATCCATGGGCTGTCATATTTATGTATAAAGGACAGAGGCACACAGTAAATCAGCCCCATATGTAAATAAAATTTGTGAGACACTTTTGGGGTGCACGGCGACAGTGGCCGTTACCTTGCTGAACAGCTGTGAACCTGTGGTTTATAAGGTCCTTGTAAAGAGTGAGGAAGATGTCCCCTCAATTGTGGTGATGCCCTTCCGGCCCTGGCAACAGTGGTTCTCCCTTATTTTGGAATTGGGCAAGGGCAATTACCACAAGCTTGCACACAAATTGAAGTTACTTATACAAGAACTGAGCTGATTGTTACATTCCAAACCACAAACAACTATACCAGTCTGACTGAATAATATGGTCTTAATAGCCTTTAGGCACCTGTTTTCTGAGGATGTGCATCAGGTACTAATGTAGGCAAAATAGCCTGCTAATATGGTCTTAATAGCCTTTAGGCACCTGTTTTCTGAGTATGTGCATCAGGTACTAATGTAGACAAAATAGCCTGCTAATCAAAAACCATAGATAATCAATTGAAAAATGTTTCTACTCCGTGATAGCAAAACAGGTGAGTGAGTTGGTATCCTATGGCGTGTCTTACTTCTTCATCAAGGTTTATCTGCCATTCAGTTCAGCAAGTCTGTCAATGGGTCTCTCTAGTTGACTGAATTCTCTTCGCAATATGTTTTTCAAAGGGGTGCCAATAAAGAAAAATTCCAGAAAACTGGTTGTTCCTCCTTGTGATTATAATGTGGTGCTACAGTAGTCAGCTGTCTTAGGTTCATAACATGAAAGTCACTGTTGCTGATTGCTCTGACCCCTACAAGAATATCATTGATGCAAAGCAGCTGGGATGGGTGAACCCTTTCCCGTTTTTCACAATGACAGGGTTGCTGAGAACTAAGCCTTCTTTTATTAGTGAAGTGGTCTATGACTTTAAGCTAACTATCCACGTACTCATTTTCTTTCTAGAATCCGAAAAAAAAAAACTGAGGAAAAAGGATACTTCATGTGAATAGCTACGGACAACTCAAGTACTATTTTGAAACAACCAATCTTTCGGAACTCCTGTTCAGATATTCATTGCTTGTGAAGTTAATAAGGAGGGACAACTTGTATGACAACAGACTATTTAGCAAGTGGTTGTCTAGGGCTATCACTTTTCATCTCACCACCAAGTATTACAGGCAGATTCAAGGCACACTCTTCCAGGGCCTTGGCTTCAGCTATGGATTATTTGGAAAGAGTGGGAGTACAGAAGTGTTCTAGGAGCAGCAACTTGGTTCTTTTGTCAAACTTTCTAAACTTGCTATAACAGATTCCTTTTCCAGGTCTAGGACAAGCTGTGTTAGAATCACTCACCAACGACTTTAAGACCCTTGCCCTTCCACCTCCTAGTTGTGAGGCATGGTAGTCTCCCCATATTATCTTAGTACCACAACAGTGATCAGTCAAACATACTATAACGGTACATTTACTTACACAACTGTACAATGATCTTCATTTGAATCATTGCTGCAGTAGTCAGTACCCCCCTTTCTTTGGTTTGTTTTTTTCTGCCAGGTTGTGGACATGTACATTTTTTCTTCCAAGGAAACTCCACTAAGGGCTTGGCATCCCTCTTTGCAGTAACATAAACAGAGGAGAACTAATTATATATAACACATTTTCAAAGTTATACCTAAAACATATATGTAAAGTAGTATAACTAAAACATAAAAATAGAAAGAACTAGAAAATGTTTTCACATGTACATAAAACATTATTTAATAACAAATAAAGGCAGATGTGACATCATCTACAAGTACTTGTAAGCCAAGCACTATACAAGTTATCAGTGAGCAGTTTGGCAGCAATGATGTAACTAAAAAAGTTGACAGAGAGTAACATATAACTTTGAGTGAGGTTATAGGTGAGAAGTTAAACTTTTATACAGTATAGAAAAAAACATCTGCAGGGAAAGATAGAGAAGGTATGTCTGATAAAAATAGTACAGTTGAATGACAGCACAAGAACAATGCGAAGAGTTAGCTGTGCTAGGAAGTTATGCATGTGCACATTTCATATGTAT